>NW_017214902.1:0-24290 GCF_001704415.2 Capra hircus
AAACGTGAGATTCTTGAATGTTTTACCCTGTTGAGCCCGCTCTGGCTTTTGCATGGCTGCTGCTCTGAATCTTCAAGGACACCGAGTAGCAGGAGAGTCTGTCTTGGAAGACTTCATCTTCACGCCCTTCCCTTACCCACCAGGCTTCTGAGCCCTGGTGTGTGGCAGCCCACACATTCATCTGTATTTGTCCCACTGCCATGCTCCCTGGCCTTTCCGTTTTCCATGGCTGCCCATTGTAATGGAACCAAAGGGCACTGAACGCTATCTCTTCAGTAGGTCTAATTATCAAGGAGCAAAGAAGCAGACAGAGCTAGATAAAGGAGAGTAGAGAACTGTCCTCTGACAGAGTGGAAGTATAAAGATCAAAATAGGTAGCATTATTTCCCTGAGGTCAACATAGATCTGAAGGTGAAAGTCACACAGTCATATCCAACTCTTTGCAACCCCATGGACTATACAGTCCAAGGAATTCTCCAGACCAGAATACTGGAGTTTGTAGCTGTTCCCTTCTTCAGGGGATCTTTCCAACCCAGGGATCAAACCCAGGTCTTCTGCATTGCGGGAAGATTATTTACTAGCTGAGCCACAAGGAAAGCCCAAGAATATTGGAGAGGGTAAACTTTCCCTTCTCCAGCAGATCTTCCCAACCCAGGAATCAAACCAGGGTCTCCTGAACTGCAGGTGGATTCTCTACCAACTGGGCTATCAGGGAAACCCATATAGATCTGAAGGAAAACAAATTAAATGCACCCGGGAGAAAGAAGTTTTTCTCGTTGGTGAGTCTTTGAGCAGGTTAATCTTTATGCCTGTCAAAAACTTTATACTTCTTGAAACACTGTTCCAGTTACCATCTGAACTTAGGATTAACAAGTAATGTCCCTGTAGGTAGGACACAGAATCATATGAATATTTTTAGATTTATAGGCTGGGATGCAAAATTAGATGATATTCCTAATGTTTTGAAGCTAGTTACTATACATGTTATTTGAACAACCTGGATTAAGAGAGGATTAGTGTTTATTAAACATAAAAATATTGATACAGCAGAAGACTTACTTCTATAATTTGACTTTCAGCACCCAAAGTGCTAGGATGGAGGTGCAAAGAGAAGTCGGTAACATGTCAAAACTCACAAGGGGAAAGATTGAGTACAAGTGAAATGTGTTAGCTTGAGAGAGGAGCAGTTCTTTCATATATAAAATGAAGTTGGTAACAGTATTTACCTCACACAGTTGTTGTGAGGGTTAAATGAAGTAATAGATGTACCTGCAGGTGTTTGTAGCTATAGGAAATGTTCCCTGGGTATAGTATTTTATTGCCATTGTCCATGTATGTAAACACCCACAAGGGCAAGGCTTTCCACCTGGATGGCAGCTTGGCATCTCTCACCTTTATGTCCAACACACATCTCATTTCAGATCCTGGGGGTTTAATGAGTCTGGTACTGTCCTCTGTGTTGGTGTGGGACAAGAGCTGCGAGTTGTATGGTTAGATTTGTGTGCCCATAAGTGTAGACAGATCAACAAAATGAGAAGACATGTGTTTCTTCAGCACCAACAGTTCGAATCAGCAGAAGAGCCAAAGGGGTTGATCAGGCCCACGGTGCCAATTAGGATTAAATGCACACATGGGAGAGCATTTAGTATAATGCAGGAGTGCACTAGGTGCTCAATAAACAGGACTCTCTTTTCCTGATGTAAATCATGGTCCCTGCCCAACCAGGGACCATGTTTTCTCCTCAAATAGCCGCAATTTGTACACTTGGTAGTTGCCTAACAATTAGAGGTACTGTGTCTCCATATGACAAATGATAGTAGACATTCCAGGAATTTATAAAGGTGTGGGGAGGCATTTTGTATGAGTCAAGTCTGGCAGGATGGCTTAGTGGCAATGAGTCAGTGAAGGCTTGAGGGCATTCCATTGTTTCCTTCCTCAGATGGAAGTTTAGCATTGAATTTGTTCTCACTGAAATACAGATTCTTCATTATGACAAATCATCATTTTGTTCACTGAATCAATAATAACACTGTCTAGAGGGATGGATATTCACAGATTCATGCAGTACATCAAGGCCACCTATATGATTGTGTCAGCTTCCCTGTCCAGCTTTGCCTTGTTCACTTCCTGGAAGCCTGGTTCTTCTACCAGAGTTCTAATGTTTCATTCCTTGGCAGAGACCAGCCTTGGCCATTCCTTTTTCTCAGCCTTTGTGCCAACTATTCCATTCTTTGGTAGCTTCCCATTCCCACTTTTCTCTTGATTCACATCCCCTGCCCATTCTTTGAAACAGAGATTGTGACCCCTCTCTTCTAGAAGAAGTTTAGATTCTCTGGACCTAGCCATAGCCATATGCCACTTAATCATAGGCTGCCTAAGGAAATATGTGTGATCTTGATTCTGCTCTTTTCCAGTAAATGTCTTTTTCCCTCGATAATCTTCTTGGGGGTTAAACATTGTATTATACTCTGTGTCACCCAGAGCACTGGACATGAGCACAGCCCTACATTTATTATCATAATGATCACTAACATTTATTGAGTGCTTTCTCCATGCCAGGGGCTGTTCTATGGCCTTTACTTAAGTTAACTCTAATCCTCCCCATACCCAGGGGTGATACCTTTCACAATATCTATTTCACAAGCTTACTGTGAGAATTAAATGGGTTAGCATATGTTAAAGTGCTTAAGAGTGAAGAACATAGAAAGTGCCCAGTAAGTCTAAGCATTGACTAACATAAACATAATCTTACAAATTGAAACACAGACTGAGACCAAATCAGTGCTGAAAGTGCCATAGCTTGTAAACAATGAGGCAAGTATTCAAACTCAGGCATTTTAGCTCCAGAGAACATTAAGATCAACATCATGAAATACTACCTTTCTAGATATTATTTTGGTGCATGGTCATCTTAAATTCAGTGGAAAAAGTGCTCTAGGAAATTCATGGTTAATGTGTGCTAGAGCTGTGAGCTTTTTATGTTACTTACTTTTGGAGTTTGTGTGTGTGTGTGTGTATATATATGTGTGAGGGAGCAGCATTTAACACTGACCATTTTTTCCATTAAACATTTTACTGATCAAGGCAAAATGAGTGCAAATTAGAGCAATGATCCATGTGTTGAATTTGTAAAAAGGAAAACAAATGATAGGATCTAGGGTGGTGAACAGACTTTAAGGTGACATCTGTGACTCCTACCTTCCTGTGTCCATGCCATTTTAGAAAACCTCCCAGTAGAGCTTCTCATGGAACATCTGACTTGTTTTTAACCAATAGAATATGGTAATGATGATGGGCTGTTACCCCCACAATTATATACTGTATGTAAGACTCTCTTGTTTACTGGCTCTATCCTAAGTCATTGTCCTTGATAAAGTAAGATGTCATGCTATGAACTGCTTCTGCAGAGGGGCACGTTGCCAGGAACTGATGAGAGGGCTCTAGGAGCTGAGGGAGGCTTCTAGCTGAAGAGAACAGGTAGTTCTCAGCCTTTGAGCCATGGGGAAATGAATCCTACTGACAATGAATCTGAGAAGTCTGCAAGTGGATTCTTCTTCAGGTAAGAACACAGCCCGGTTGACATCTTGATTATAGCTGCTGAGACTCTGAAGCAGAGAACATAGCTGAACTATATTAAGATGCCTGACAAACAGAAGCCATGAGAGGGTCAATGTGTGTGTTAAGGCATTATGTTTGTGGTAATGTATTGTTTTAAAAGATGCTTGCTCCTTGGAAGAAAAGCTTTGACAAACCTAGACAGCATATTGAAAAGCATAGCCATTACTTTGCTGACAAAGGTCCATCTAGTCAAAGCTATGGTTTTTCCAGTAGTCATGCATGGATGTGAGAATTGGACTATAAACAAAGCTGAGCACCAAAGAATTGATGCTTTTGAACTGTGGTGATGGAGAAGATTCTTGAGAGTCTCTTGGACTGCAAGGAGATCAAATCAGTCAATTCTAAAGGAAATCAGTCCTGAATATTCATTGGAAGGACTGATCCTGAAGCTGAATCTCCGATACTTTGGCCACCTAATGCAGAGAACTGACTCATTGGAAAAGACTCTGATGCTGGGAAAGATTGAAGGCAGGACGAGAAGGGGATGAAATACGATGAGATGGTTGGGTGGCATCACCGACTCAATGGATGAGTCTGAGCAAGTTTCAGGAGTTGGCGAAGGACAGGGAAGTCTGGTGTGCTGCAGTCCATGGGTTCACAAAGAGTTAGACATGACTGAGCAATTGAACCGAATAGATTGTGTTCACAGCCATACACACCTGCTATGTCTAGTGATGGTAAATATTCCAGGAAGTTGACTCTAACTTCTGACAGGGCTATGAGTCACAAAGCAATTTAGCAGTGTATCTTGCAATCGCCCACACCATGTGACCCCAAGATTTTGCTTCCAAATATTTATTCTCAAGAGTATGTACAGTGCTCTTTATAATAGGGTACAATTGTTTAGATAAAAAACACATAATGAAGCAAAAAAACATTTTTCCCAAAGGGGGATTGGTTAAAAAATGGTACTTCTAGTCAACAGAATCTTATGGAGCTCTCAAAAATCATTCAGTAGAAGCGTCTATATGTCAATTGACATGTGTTCATAGTACATGGTTGGAAAAACAGTTGTTGAAAATGTATGTATAGCAGGGTTCTATTTTAAAATCTGTGTGCTGGGGAGGGAAGCTGTTCTCAATGCATTTGGTCTTCTGCCTATTGCTAATATCAGCATCCCACCCTCGACTGGATTCTGGGGCAGCTGATGTCTAGAGTTGGCTATATGGTCTTCTAGTGGTAGCTGGACAGAGGACATATTCTTGAAATATTTTTGTTGTTGTTGAGTTGCTCAGTCATATCCAACTCTTTGCAACGCTATGGACTGCAGCACACCAGGCTTCCCTGTCCATCACCACTCCCAGAGTTTGCTCAAACTCATGTCCATTGAGTCAGTGATGTCATCCTACCATCTCTCCCTCTGTTGTCCCCTTCTCCTCCTACCTTCAATCTTTCCCAGCATCAGGGTCTTTTCCAACGAGTCAGTTCTTCACATTAGGTGACCAAAGTAATGGAGCCTCAGCCTCAGTCCCTCCAGTGAATATTCTTGAACCATATGTTGGTCATTTCTGTAAACAATGTGGCTTCTACGTAGATTGGTTTTCTGGAACAGCTTTCATCTTTGCTCCAGATCCTTGCATGGAGGATTGTCAAAGGGGCAGTGTCTATGAAGCCCTGGTCCTCGTCATACACTTGTGGCACCCTCTCTGGTTGCATGCTCCATCAGTCAGTTCAGAGCCTACCTGGTGGGCATGTCAGCTCTTGCCCTCAACTGACCATGTTCTCTGTCTTAGAATCATGGGAACTTGCCAGACTGTGGGAACCTCAGCTTTCCACAGAGAGCGATGAAAACCGTGTGTGTGTGAGTCTCCCCACATTCCTTTCCACACAGATACTCCCTCTCACCCTGCAGTTGCTGGGAAACTTCGTGAGGTCTCCTGCTATCAGCAAAATTTAAGCAGAAGCAGGTGCCAATTACTGAATCTCTGGCTGAGTTTCTCTCTCTGAGTGATCTTCCTATTTTCAAACTATGTGTCCTTTGCTTGAAACCTTGGATTTTGCTGTGGCCCTCACTTCTGATCTTGGGTCTCTGAAATGGTCCAGATTTGGGAAGTGACAGTGTCAGAATGTCAGGGCCACAGGTTGGTAGCATGTACAGTTGGCAAAGGTTCACTCAGGAATTAAATAAGATTTTATTTTGAAGAACCTAGGTACTATTTTTAGCACACAGACTATCTGAAATTCATGTGTGGGTATGAATCTCAGTTTGCCAACTTGACAGAAACAAGTCTTTTTCCTTTTTGATCAACTGTCTTTAGATCCTGGACACTCATCCCACTAATTTGGTGGGAGATCCTATCACTAGCATTTTTGGATGTCCCATCTTCAACTCTGTGTTGGCACCAGACTCTCAGAGACTTTGATGGGAATGAGAAAAATGACGAAGAGGCTCTGACCTCTGCTCCAACATGGTTAGTGCTAACAGGCCTTTGTTCAAGGCTATGGAAGTTCCTGGTGAGTAAGGGATCTCTGTTGTATTGCTGCCATGTCTTTGGAACCTCAGGCCCCAGATCCAGTTTTCTGTACCAGGTGACCATTTGCTCTGAGGTCCTGCTACATTCCTGAGGTACAATAAGAGTCGACAGCACAGATCTGCCTTAACTGACCCATTGGCTCTTCTCCTTCCTCCATTTCCTGCAGGGAATCACTCTTGTTAGTCGTGGGGAAGACCATGCGTGATGGGCTTCTTTTGTACATTTGCTATTCATTTCTTCAAGCAGGGAGCCCGACAAGCTGTACCACCTCTCAGCAGAGGCACATCTATTTTCTAAAAAACATGAAACACAGAGTCTATTATCTGTTTGAATTGAGGTTAGTGAGAGGGGGGAATATAAGAAGAAAGGCCTATAAATTAATGTCTTAAAACTTTCTAGTAGGAAATAGAAGGTATTAATCTTTAAAAAACACTTTGATTCTGTCTTGACTAAAAAAAAATATATATATGAGCCACAGTGAAATATGATGAGAAACCTAGAGATGAAATGATCTTGATATAAATACTTGGAGAATCCAAAGCCCTCTGTGGCCTGCCCTTCTCTGGCAAGCTAAGTGAGGGAAGGAGAAGGGGAGCACAGAAGATTTATCATCTAGTGATGGGAAAACACAGAGAAAAAAGCATTCCATTGGAGATTAACGAGGTTTGAAGCAAAGGTCTAATTCGAGAATAAGCTTCTATTGTTTTTACTGCAAAGGTTATTTATAAACAGAAAAATAATAACTTCCACAAGTGAAACCTTTAACCTCAACATATGTTGTGACCATAAAACCCATGCAATATATTTATAATAAGAAGTGATACCCACTTATTCCCTTTAAGATAGAAAGGATCTTGCTGATCTTATTTGTAATAATACTTCCACTTTGTATGTGAACTCATATGCCTTATGGTATTTAAGTTACCTCAGCATATTTCATGTAAATTTTCACATTAACCGTAAACTATCACACTTATTGGTTGAAGTTCTTCATTCAGATAAATATTAAAAAAAATTCCTCCATCACATTCAAATCCAAGCACATTGCAAAGTACAGGAACTTCACCCACTCCACCTCCCCCACCTTCCTAACCAGCCATCCTTCCAATTTTTTGGTGATGCAGATAAATAGAAAATAAATGACCATAAGAAAGCAGAGTGTAAGATGAAACATACAGAGGCAGTAACTGGGATGCAATAGAAAACTGTGTATTAGAAAGGATCACTGGTTTAAAAGAAAATGTTGAAATATTGCAGTATATGCTTTCCCTAGCATATATTGCATACTTCTGTAGCCCTGGTACCTATCAGGAGGGCTGTTTATCCCTTTCAGTGTCTCTGTTGCTATGGACTTGTGAGATACCCAGGTGGAAATGTCTATACTATTGATATGTGTTCCTCTTCACAGTTACTGATTTTTCCTGTTTCCCTAATATCCAGAAATGGCTCTACCCTGTAGCTAGTCATGCAACTAAGATATCTGAGTCATCCTTAATTGATTCCTTGCTCACCTCTGAATTTCAGTCTTCAAGTCTTAAGCCAAATCGATGTCCATATCCTTATCTCCATGATATAATTCAGTCATGATGATTATCAAGATTCAATTATAGATCAGTAATGATTAGTCAATAATCAAGATAATAAGGCACTACTCTTATTTTTATCTTATGTGCTGTGTGCTTAGTTGCTCAGTTGTGTCCAACTCTTTGCTACTCCATGGACTGCAGCATGCCAGGCTGCACTGTCCATGGAGTTATCCAGGCAAGAATACTTGAGTGTACAAGAATACATGCCATGCCCTTCTCCAGGGGATCTTCCTGACCTAGGGGTAAAATCTAGGTCTCCTGCATTGCAGATGGATTCTTTACCAACTGAGCCACAAGGGAAGCTATTTGCATCTTTCAGATAAAGAAATTGGAGGTTGGATAAATTAAGTGATTTGGTCAAGGTGACATGGTTAGGATGTGAACTTAGATCTGCCTGAATCTGACCTTCATATGCTAAGCCACTCTGCTACACTGATCAGTTGGATTTCCCTACAAAATAGTTTTCAACTCCATTCTCTCCTTTTCTATCGCCATTGCTTTGATCTGCATTATTCTTACCTTTCCCTTGGATTATTGCTAAAATGTTAAATACTTTTCTGTCTCTGATCTCCATTACTTCTAATTGATTTTCAAAGGCACTGTCGATGGAATCTTCTGGAAACAGTGCTATGCTAACATCTCTCTCCTGTTTAATAAGGGAGAAGAAAAAAGTGGCAGTCATATACTGAATTCCTAACTTGTGCCAGAGACCTTGCCAGGGCATTTACATTTGAGAATGAGGAAACACAGATCAAAAGGACCTGTGGGACCTCAGTGAACAATTGATGGACAATGATGCCTCTGATCAGTTGCTCGTCTTAATGCACGCCTCTTTATAATGTAACTTTGCAGTTCCAACTGTAGGCAGGGAAAACAATTTTCCTTCTACCCATTTAGGTTTGTGACTGTGAGCCCCTTTAATAAAATACAGATTGATAGGGAAGAAACTGAAATTTAATAACATGTGTCCCCTCTGTATACATCTGAGAGACTCAGCGTAACTGAGTACCTCCTTGAAACTGAGTAATTCCCTAGCTACCACCTTAAATGCTATTTTCTACAAGGAAAAAATATAAACTTTAATGAGCAAATTTTAAAAAAATCTATATAAGTGAAGTCATACCATGAGTGGACAAGAGTATAAATAGCAAAACTCAACTCCTTCCAAATAGATTTATATTTTTGCTATAAACTTGATAAAAGTATCTACACAATCAATCCAGAGAAATTTAAAAATAATTCTCAAGATAAACTGGAGACATCATTTGACAGAAATTGCCAATATTTCTTATTGTTCATCCGTTTGTTCTAGTCGCTCAGTCATGTCTGACTTTGCGATTCCATGATCTGTCCATGGAATTCTCCAGGCAAGAATACTGGAGTGGGTTGCCATTCCCTTCTTCATGGGATCTTCTCGACGGGGACTGAACCCGGGGTCAATCCTGCATTGACCCGATCCAGGGTCTCCATCATTGCAGGCAGATTCTCTACAGTCTGAGCTTCCAGGGAAGCCCCAATATTTCTTATAATTTCATTTATTTGTAGATATTAAGCATATTATAGAAATCATTGTGTGTGTGTGCATGTATGAATGCACGCATGTGCATGCTTAATCGTGTCCAACTCTTTGCAACCCCGTGAACTGTAACCCACCAGGCTCCTCTGTCCATGAGATTCTCCACGCAAGAATACTGGAGTGGGTTGCCATTTCCTTTTCCAGGGGATCTTCCTGACCCAGGGATCAATCAAACCCGTGTCTTTTCCATCTTCTGCATTGGCAGGCAAGTTCTTTAGTAGCTGGGCCACCAGGGAAGCCAAAAAAAATCACTGAACCTAGAAATGGCACAAGAATCAGCAGTCTTATGAAATGGAGTATATAGCCAAAGAACACAGTCTAATATACGTCAGTTTACTATATGGTAAAAGAAGTATCAAAGGAAAGGAAACAAAGTTATTTTCAAACAGTAATGAGATTCTTTAGTTATTGAAATGGAGCTGAGAGAACAGGAATACATTAAATACGCCACCTCACAATATATGCAAATATAAATTCCAGACGAATTTAAGTGTGAAATGTTTTAAAATCACCTATTTTCAGAAAAAGTAGTGAATATTTATCTTACATTGAGGGACTTTCTATGCTTAAATTAAGTGTAAGAAACTACAAAGTGGTAAAACAGGAACCTTTAAAATGGATGAATTTAAAACATTTAGTTGAAATCCAAAGAGAAAATGGAAGACTTTAGAAAAAGTTACCTCATATACGGCAAGCAGTGAATATTTCAATTTATGACACATCCCTATGATGGAGTATTATGCGACTGGTATGATTATAAATAAAGTTTTCCATAGGAAAATGCTATTGTTATAATTTTATTTGTAGAATGCTAATTTCCATATATACTGTGATATCAACTGTGCAAAAAAATGAATAAAGACTGCATATACATGTACCAAACAGCCCAAGGGAATGTGATAAGAAGTAAATTTTCAATTTTGAATACAGCTTTTTCCCACTATCTGAAAGGAGAATGTTCCTAAGAAACCTGTGAACTGGAAAGGTGTAAAGCAAAGAAGTAATTACTTTAGGCCACATTTTACTAAAGTAGACACAAAATGAATGGAGATAAAACACAGATGCTCACAGACATAGATGCTTCAAAGCCATGGAGGCTGAATGCTGAGTGTAGTTCCCGGGGAAGGAACTGAGCCATTAAACTCTTGTCAATAGTGGATATTTGGGGGTACAGATGGCCTCTATAGATGCTCAGCTCACTGCAAAACAAATACTGACATTATTATGTTTTTGCCTTTTTTCCCACAAAAGACAAAAATCCTCTGGATTTCTTTCAGTTACTGAAAACAGGTACTAATGTAGATCTTTCATAAAAGTGGGGGATGCATGATTTTCTCTATATTTGTAAAGTCTTTATGACTTTCTTTGACAAACCATACAGTGTTAAAGGTGAATATGTTCATCAGCTTATACAGATTCATAGAAAAATACTCAAACTGCAATCAATAAATGGACAAAGAAAATAAACATACAGTTCACAAATGAGTGTATGCAAATATCTACCAAATATATGGAAAAGTATTCCCCCTACCCCCAGAGACTCAGGGGTCCCCACCATCAAATGAGTAGCGGTTAAAAACTGATGATGGTGGATGCCGGTCAGCACGTGGTGAAACATGTTATCCCAGACACTGCTAGAAGGAATGTGCACTGATGCAACTCTTTCCCTAACATGTATCAAGAAGCCTCAAACTCTTTCTGCCCTTCAGCTCTGCAAGGTCTAGTATTTCTGTAGCTCTGTATTTCTGGTCATCTCTTGTGGTAGATAGAATGGCTCCCCAAAGATGTCCATGCCCTAATCCCTGTAAATTGTGCATACACTGCTTTTCAGGGCAAAAGAATTTGCTGATTTAATTAAAATCATGGGCCATAAAATAAGGACATTATCCTAGATTATCCACATGGATCCAATTTAATCCTATGAACCCTTAAAAGCAGTGAATTTTCCTACACTGGTGGCAAAAGAGATGGGGCAGAAGGAAAAGTCAGGAAGGTTTTAAGTAGGAAGGCCTGCTTTACTTTGAAGATGTTAGAAGGGGGACTACAAGAGAAGGAATTAATATTGAAATAAATATATGTGTATGGCTGATTTTTATGTGAAAGTCAGTCAAATATCCAAAACAGTTGGTGTATTATTGTACTTATCTAGGTGTTCTGTTGGTGTTTTGACAATTTTGAAAATGAAAACTAAATGGGATATCCATAATAATTGCTTATTTCATAATATTTACCATGTTTTCTTTTTTCAGAAAAAATATGCTATAATATATTTACCATATAATTTTGTGTTCTTTTGACAGTATTATTAAGTTGGACTACCTTCTTGAACAATTTTGGTTCTTTAATCATTTTTTATTACAGTTGACCCTTGAAAAACATGGGTTTGAAATGCACAGGTCCACTTATATGAGGAGTTTTTCAATAGTACATGATCCGTGGTTGATTGAATCCATGGATGAAGAACTACAGATACAGAGAGCTGACTATGAAGTTATACATAAAGTGGATTTATAATGCTAAATAGAAGTGGATTTTCAACTGTATGGGGTCAGCATCCCTAACCCCCATGTTGTTCAAGGGGAAACTGGAATTTCATTTTGCAGAAACATTATCAACAGTATTATGTAAGCCATACTTAGGTTTGCAAATGAACCATGCTTTTTACCTACAATGTCTAAATATTTTATCAGTGTTGTACATGATAAATCGCTACAATCACAGAAAACTTATAAATATTTTAATTTTATTATATAAACTACTATTGCATATAATGTGATTTTCAAGCAATATCTATATCCAATTTCTATTTCTTTTTTATTTCAATGAAGAAAGAATTTCATCAAATTCTATATTCTTGGTATATTTTATAGGAAGCAAGAAAAAAACCCACTACATTTTTCACTTTATTCAATTCTCTCATAAGGTGGAATTATTCTTTGTTCTGTAATGGACAGAAAGTAGCATTTTAAGAAATTATTTTGGGGATTATTTTTACCCAAAGCTTCTTCATAGAATTGTAAACATTTTAATTTCCTTGTTCTAATTCCCTTGTGTTATATTGGAATGCCACCTTTGTTGTAGTCCATTTCCCATGCATTTTCTTTCAATTAAATGCTTTTCTAAAACTTCTATATTTTCAATCCCTCAAAAATATGTTTTATAAGCTTTTGTTAACATTATTAATAATAAACAACTCTTCATACCAAATATCTGAATAGCATAAATTCAAAATAACCATTTTCTACCAAAGCTATGTAAAGGAGAAGAATTTACACCCCCCAAATATGTCTCTCTAATCTGGTTATTTTCTAAGCAACAGCAGAAAGGGAAAATTTTTGAAAACCAAGTATGAGTTATACTTTTGTAGGAAACATTTACCTGTGTAAGGGAAATGTCCATTTGTAACACTATCTACTTCCATTTACCAGAAGAGAATGATGACCAAATCCCTAGAAACTCAATCAATGGAGGACGGCACTTTTTTCCTGGTCATGTTCCATAACTGATTCTTCCGATCTCTCAATATCTTCCGATGAGAATGACATTTAAGGTGAGGGTTTTAGCCATTTGGAAGTTACTCAGTTTTCCTGGGTCTCTCCCAGGTATAGATGTTACTAAACTTTGATTTTCTCCTATTAATCTGTCTCATGTCAATTTTACTATTAGGTCAACCAGAAGAACTTATAAGGGTAGAAGAAAATTTCTTCCTCCCCAACAAATAGAATCCGTTCCTTATAGGAGGATCTCTTCTCTGTTCTAATATATCCTGGAACATGCCTAAATTAAATTTTATTTGCTTGGATGACATAATTCCCATGGTGTTTGAACATGGTGTTTGAGCAAATCTGATATGGACCTCATCAAGATATCCCATTTGGGGACAGGTCCATAATGATACATATTTTTTGAATTGTTCCAAAGAATGTCATCACTATCAATGGAGTTTATGTCATCTTTCCAAAGAATGAATAAAAATATGTCATACGTGGCAAAGATACTGCCTCTAGATTTTGACCAAAATTCTGGTTTTCAACTTTTTCCTGCATCAGATTTCTTAGAATTTTTCACACAGGTCTTCCATCAACAATATCTTAAATGATTTAGAAATGGTGATTCATCTTTTTTATAAATTTACTTCTCATTAAATATTCTTATAAAACCTAAACTTTCAACTTTAAAAGAAAATTCTTATCTATCTTGTTGCCAATGTAAAAAATTAATATCATGTTTTGTGTACTTTATACCTAGATGTACATGAATATAAATTTAAGAAATATGGATTTCTACATATTGGAAAAATACTCCTCAGCTGTCATATACAAATGTTGCAGACCATACTATTCTACACCTCAGGATGCAAGGAGAATTCAGAGAATGAAAGCTTGCCACCACTAAAAACTGATACTTCATCATGAAAGAATGGGGCTTTTCCTGGTGGCTCAGACACTAAAGAATCCACTTGCAATGCAGGAGACTCAGGTTTGATCTCTGGGTAGGGAAGATCCCTGGAAAATGAAATGGAAGCTCACTCCAGTATTCCTGCTTGGAAAATCCCATGGACAGAAGAGCCTGGTGGGCTACAGTCTATGGGGTTGCCAAGAGTGGGATGCAACCAAACACACACGCATGAAATAATTATTGCAATTATGCTATTTGAGAGGAAGGCTTTGAGAAGTTAAATTATTTTGCCTTTTTTTTTCTCACTTAAACACTTTTACAACTCAAATCCTTCCTGTATTATGAAGTAGGGTCTGTCTCCAGTGTTCTCAGTGGCATAGCCAGAGACAGTCCTGGCACTGAAACAGTCATCTTTTAAGAACAAGATGTAAGAACAAACGTTTCCCTGGAGTGTGAGCAATGTTGGTGATTTTTGTGGAGACCGCACGCCTGTGTCTCTGTTCCTGGGTCTACCAATTGCCCTCAACAAAAATGCTATTGCCATACTATGGCAAAACATTAATAATACACTAAGTGATATTATTTAAGCTATTCTAAGAATGCTTCAGGGAATCAGTTTTACTATGCTGGTGCTACTGCTAAGTCGCTTCAGTCATGTCCGACTCTGTGCGACCCCATAGATGGCAGCCCACCAGGGTCCCCCGTCCCTGGGATTCTCCAGGCAAGAACACTGGAGTGGGTTGCCATTTCCTTCTCCAATGCATGAAAGTGAAAAGTGAAAGTGAAGTCGCTCAGTCGCACCCAACTCTTCACAACCCCATGGACTGCAGCCTACCAGGCTCCTCCATTCATGGGATTTTCCAGGCAAGAGTACTGGAGTGGGTTTCTATTGCCTTCTCCATACTATAAGAAACATAAAACAATTCTGGGAAAAATAAAAACTTTCCCTTACAATAAAATTCAAATGTAAAACCTGAATAGAACATTATAAATCACCCAGTTAATCTTCTTCATTTTTCCTGTTAGAAAACTATATTCCAGAGAAGGGAAGTGACTTGCCCAAGAGCTCAGGTTTCAAAAGCAACAAAATAGGACTATATAATCAAGGGATTAGATCTGGTTGACAGAATGCCTGAATGTTGGAGGTTTCTAACATTGTACACAGAAGATGGTGACCAAAACCATCACAAAGAAAAAGAAATGCAAGAAGGCAAATTGGTTGTCTTAGGAGGTCTTATACATAGCTGAGAAAGGAAGAGAAGTAAAAGACAAAGGAGAAAGGGAAATATATAACCAACTGAATGGAGAGTTCCAGAAAATAGCAAGGAGAGATAAGAAAGACTTCCTAAGTGAACAGTGCAAAGAAACAGAGGAAAGCAATAGAATGGGAAAGATTAGAGATCTCTTCAAGAAAACTGGAGATACAAAGGAACATTTCATGCAAAGATGAGCACAAAAAAGGACAGAAATAGTAAGGACCTAACAGAAGAAGAAGAGATTAAGAAGTGGCAAGGATACACAAAAGAATTGTACAGAAAAGGTTTTAAAGACCCAGATATCCACCATGGTGTGGTAACTCATCTAGAACCAGATATCCTAGAGTGTGAAGTCAAATGGGCCTTAGGGAGTATTACTACGAACAAAGCTAATACAAATGATGGAATTCCAGTTGAGCTATTTAATATCCTAAAAGATGGTGCTGTTAAAGTGGTGCACTCTTGCCATGCCCTCCTCCAAGGGACCTTCCTGACCCAAATATGGAATCTGCATCTCTTATGTCTCTTGCATTAGCAGGCAGGTTCTTTGCCAGTAGCACTACCTGGGAAGCCCACAACTTATATGACTATATATATATATATATATGTATATATATATATATATATATACACATATTTATGTACATAAAACCAAATCACTGTGCTATATACCTGAAACTAACACAATACTGTAAATCAACTGGAATTCAATAAAAAACTTTATATTATATATATATAATATATATAAACATATATATATATAAACATATATATCTTATGTATATAAACATATATATATAAACATAAAGTGCTGGATTCAATATGCCTGCAAATTTGGAAAACTCAGCAGTGGCCACAGGACTGGAAAAGGTCAGTTTTCATTCCAATCCCAAAGAAAAGAAATAACAAAAATTTTCAAAGTACCATACAATTACACTAATTTCACATGCTACCAAGGTAATGCTCTAAATCCTTCAAGCTAGGCTTCAAGGAAGAGGAACCTTGAAGGCAGAGGAACAAGAGATCAAATTTCCAACATCTGCTGAATCACAGAAAAAGCCAGGGAAGTCCAGAAAAACATCTACTTCTGCTTCATCGAGTAAGCTAAAACCTTTGTGTGAATTACAACAAACAGTGGAAAATTCTTCAAGGGATGGGAATACCAAACTATCTGAAAGAAACTCTATGCAGGACAAGAAGTAACAGAACCAGACATGGAACAATGGACTGGTTCCAAATTGGGAAAAAAAAGTACATCAAGGCTGTGTATTGTCATCCTGCTTATTTAACTTATATGCAGTGTACAACATGAGAAATACTGTGCTGGATAATTCACACTCTGTAATCAAGATTGTCATGAGAAATATCAACAACCTCAGATATACAGATAATACCACTCTAATGGCAGAAAGTGAAGAGGAATTAAAAAGCCTTTTGATGAGGGTGAAATAGGAAAGTGAAAAAGCTGGCTTAAAACTCAACATTCAACAAGCAAAGATCATGGCATCTGGCCCCATTACTTCCTGGCAAATAGATGGGGGAAAATATGGAAACAGTGACAGATTCCATCTTTCTGGGCTCCAAAATCACTGCAGACAGTGACTGCAGCCAGTAAATTAAAAGACACTTGCTCCTTGAAAGAAAAGGTAAGACAAACCTAGACAGCACATAAAAAGCAGAGACATCACTTTGCTGACAAAGGTCCGTGTAGTCAAAGCTATGGTTTTTTCCAGTAGTCATGTCTGGATGTGGGATTTAGACCATAAAGAAGGATGAGAGCCTTCTGAGAAGAATTGATACTTTCAAATTGTGCTGGAGAAGACTCTTGAGAGTCCCTTTGACAGCAAGGAGTTTAAATCAGTCAATCCTAAGGGAAATCAACCCTTGTATACTCATTAGAAGGACCGGCACTGAAGCTCCAATACTTTGGCCACCTGATGTGAAGAGCTGACTCATTGGAAAAGACTCTGATGCTGGGAAAGACGAGGGCAGGAGGAAAAGGGGGCAACAGAGGATGGGATGGATGGATGGCATCATCCACTCAATGGACATGAGTTTGAGGAAACACTGAAGTGAAGGAGACAATGAAGGAGAGGGAAGTCTGGTGTGCTGCAGTTCATGGGGTCACAGAGTTGGAACACGACTTAGCGACTGAAAAGCAACAACATAGTGTTGGTCACCTGATTAGGTGATAATCTGGCTTTTTATCAATGTATGCTGATCACTGATATATTAGGTAAGTGAAAGAAAGTGGAACATTTAGGAAAATACTGGGATTTTTAGCAGATTATAAGAATTGATACTTAAAGCCAATAAGTTTTCTAGAAACTAAATGTTCTATTTAATCACTTTCTCTTAGTCCACTAAATGCTTTTTTAATTTATTCTGAGGAAACAGTATACCACAGGGATGGGCTTTAGTAAAATTTTTAATGAATGACAGCAGATTCTAATAAAACAAAAAAATAAAATTATACAATAACATCAAATGTTGAAAAGTGCTTGGATAAAAAGGAAATTTAGGGCTGAAATTTTTTATAGAGTTGCAATTAATTTTGACAGCTGTTTCATTACCAGATTTGATTCACTGTAATAAAACATTGTAAAATCATAACCGTTCCATCAGTTAAAAAAAGGCTCCTATAATTCAGGTAATAAGATCTCCATATAAATTCTAAAAATTTTTAATATCATTATTTCCTCACTTTTGCAGTGACTTTCATGGAAAATGTCAAGAAAAAAATATGTAACTAAAATATGGGAAGAACAAGACAACTGTGATGAATAACCAAATTATGTAATAACTGTGGTGGGAGAATTCTAACTTCTCTGTACTCATTTTAATTTGAGCTGATTTGTTGAATCACACAGGTTTTTCCAAGGTAGAAGGCAATTAATCTGAATAGTTAACAAAAATCAGATTTAATCTTAAATTCCAGTAAATGTATAAAGGAATGATACTGGCAACACAGACTTATGATTAAATGGACATTTTAGAACAAATGCATAGACTTCTACAGTTCAAATAACAAATAATTTTTCCAGGATCACTGTAAAATTGCATTCATCTCACATGCTAGCAAATAATGCTCAAAATTCTCCAAGCCAGGCTTCAACAGTACGTGAACCAAGAAATTCCAGATGTTCAAGCTGATAGGAATGGCAGAGGAACCAGAAATCAAACTGGATCATAGAAAAAGTGAGAGTTCCAGAAAAAAACATCTCCTTTTGCTTTACTGACTACACCAAAGACTTTGACTGTGTGGATCACAACAAACTGTGGAAAATTCTTCAAGAGATGGGAATACCAGACTACCTTACCTGCCTCCTGAGAAATCTGTATTCAGGTCAAGAAGCAACAGTTAGAACCAGACATGGAACAATGGACTGGTTCCAAATTTGGAAAGAAGTATGTCAAGAGTGTATATTGTCACCCTGCTTATTTAACTTCTATGAAGAGTACATCATGAGAAATGCTGGGCTGGATGAAGCACAAGCTGGAATCAAGATTGCTGGAAGAAATATCAGTAACCTCAAATATGCAGATGACACCACCCTTATGGCAGAAAGTGAAGAACTGAAGAGCCTCATGATGAAAGTGAAAGAGGAGAGTGAAAAACTGGCTTAAACTCAACATTCAAAAAATGAAGGTCCTGCCATGTGGTCCCATCACTTCAAGGCAAACAGATGGGGAAAAAAGTGTAAACAGTGAGAGGCTTTATTTTCTTGGGCTCCAAAATCACTGCAGATGGTGACTGCAGCCATGAAATCAAGACACTTGCTCCTTGGAAGAAAAGCTATGACCAACCTAGACAACATATTACAAAGCAGAAATATTGCCTTGCCAACAAAGGTCCAGCTAGTCAAAGCTATGGTTTTCCCAGTGGTCATGTATGGACATGAGAGTTGGACTATAAAGAAAGCTGAGTGCCGAAGAATTAATGCTTTGGAACTGTGGTGTTGGAGAAGACTCTTCAGAGTCCCTTGGGCTGCAAAGAGATCCAACCAGTCCATTCTAAAGGAAATCAGTCCTGAATATTCATTGGAAGAACGGATGCTGCCACCAAAACTCCAATACTTTGGCCACCTGATGCGAGGAACTGACTCACTGGAAAAGACCCTGATGCTGGGAAAGATTGAAGGCAGGAGGAGAAGGGGACAACAGAGAATGAGACGCTTGGATGGCATCACCAACTCAATGGACATGAATTTGAGTAAGCTCTGGGAGTTGGTGTTGGACAGGAAAGCCTGGCATGCTGCAGTTCATAGGGTTGCAAAGAGCTGGACATGACTAAGCGACTGAACTGAACTGACTCTAGGATCACAGCAATTTAGATATAGAAATACTTTTATGGAGCATAACTTTAAAAATGAGAATGATAACTTATCAGAGATAAAACATCAAAACAGTGACAAAACAGTGAGAAACAGTCATTAAATGAAAAGAAGAGCTTAAATCTTAATCAATCTAAATATAGTAACACAACTGTCAAGTGTCTCACAATCAGATGCTTCCTTTAAGGAATTATCTGGAAGACAGCTATGCTGGAATGGATTGAATGGATCCTGGAATAATTATTTGTTATTTGAATTGTAGAAGTATGTGCACTTATTCTAAAATTTCCATTCAGTTGTAATGGAAAAATTATCTAAATTATTTTTCAGTTGCCACATTGTGTTTGATTCTTTGCAACTCCAAGGACTGCAGCACACCAGACTTCCCTGTACTTCACTATCACACAGAGTTTGCTCAAACTCATGTTCATTCAATCGGTGATGCTCATCTTTGGTTGTCCCCTTCTCCTCCTGCCCTCAGTCTTTCCCAGCATCAGGGTCTTTTCCAATGAGTTGGTTCTCCACATCAGGTGTGCCAAAGTACTGGTGCTTCATTTTCAGCACCAGTCCTTCCAATGAATATTTGATCTCCTTACCATCCAAGGGATTCTCAAGAGTCTTCTCCAGCACCACAGTTCAAAAAGATCAATTCTCCAGTGCTCAGCCTCCTTTACGGTCCAGCTGTCACATCCATACATGACTACTGAAAAACCATAGCTAAATTACCAACGCAGAATAAAATAAGAAAAAGAGGGATACTTTTAAGAACCAGTTAACAATGTTCTGATATTCATTTTTGAACAATGAGATATTTTGTATGAAAACCATTTTAATAATTTGTTAAAACTACTCCTAATTCAAGTCATATATTCTAGGTCTTACAGAAGTTCACACATTTTCAGTGTGCTCAGGGATGTGGTCAACTTCACAATAACCCATGGTGGTTTGAGTTCCTTCCCCCATGCTATTCTGCATTCTAAGAGAGCCCAGAGTAGACCTCTTTCCACATTTTACCACTGGGGCCAGGAGAATGACCACTGTGACTCTAGTCATCAACACTGAAAAGCTCTATTTCAGACATTATATAATGAAATCACCAAATAATGTCTCTAATCTTAGTTCAGATTTTCATACTTCAGCTAGTGAATTAACATTCCAAGACACAAAATAGTGGTGTCAACAACCAGTCAACAATTCTTGGTCAGTGTCATCATCATTCAGCAGTGCTTGGGAAATTTTTTTATCATTTTGTTTTTCAAAAAACTAGAAAAAAAGCAAAAGTGTTGGTTAGTAGTATGAAGCCTAGAGCTTGTGTATGCATGCTAAGTCACTTCAGTCAAGTCTGACTCTTTGCAGCCCCATAGACTGTAACCCGCAAGGCTCCTCTGTCCACGGAATTATCCAGGCAAGAATCTTGTAGTGGGTTTCCATTTCCTTCTCCAGGGGATCTTCCCAACGCAGGGATCAAACCATTGTCTCCTGCATTGGCAGGCAGATTCTTTACTGCTGAGCCACCAGGGAAGCCCTGTTTAAATATATATATATATATATATATATGAAGAATATATATATATGAAGAATATATATATGAAGAATATATATATATGAAGAATATATATATATGAAGAATATATATATATGAAGAAATACAATGCCTTACATAAAAATTAATATAGAATAGATCATAGACAGAAATTTAAACTAATTTTAGGAATTTTAGAAATTTAAAATTTCTAGAAAAATATGGGCAAAAATATAGATGTCCTTCAACTGGGTGATGAGTTTTTAGATGAAACATCAAAATAATGATTCATAAAAATTATATATTTGACTTTTTTTTGAATTAAAAATAAAAACTTCTGCATGAAAGACAGTATTAAAAGAATGGAAAGAAAAGTCATAGCCTGGTAGAAAGCATCTAAACAACATACATCTGATAGTACATTTATATCAAACATACAAAAAGAACTCCTAAAACTCTATGACAAAGAAATAACCTGATTTTTAAAAAGGCAAAAAAACCTTTACAGATACCTTATCAAATAAGATATACAAATGGCAAGTAAGCATATGAAAATTTGCTCAACATCATTTGTCATTAAATAAATACAAACTAAAACAGTAATTAGACACCACTAAGAAAAACTGTACAAAAAAAGATCTTCACGACCAAGATAATCACGATGGTGTGATCATTCACCTAGAGCCAGATAATCCTGGAATGTGAAGTTAAGTGGGCCTTAGAAAGCATCACTACGAACAAAGGTAGTGGTGGTGATGGAAATCCAGTTGAGCTATTTCAAATCCTGAAAGATGATTCTGTGAACGTGCTGCACTTAATATATCAGCACATTTGGAAATCTCAGCAGTGGCCACAGGACTGGAAAAGGTCCGTTTTCATTCAATCCCAAAGAAAGGCAATGCCAAAGAATGCTCAAACTACCACACAATTGCACTTATCTCACATGCTAGTAAAGTAACGCTCAAAATTCTCCAAGCCAGGCTTCAACAATACATGAACCATGAATTCCCTGATGTTCAAGCTGGTTTTAGAAAAGGCAGAGGAACCAGAGATCAAATTGCCAACATCCGCTGGATCATGGAATAAGCAAGAGAGTTCCAGAAAAGCATTTATTTCTGCTTTACTGACTATGCCAAAGCCTTTGACTGTGTGGATCACAATAAACTGTGGAAAATTCTGAAAGAGATGGGAATACCAGACCACCTGACTTGCCTCTTGAGAAACCTATATGCAGATCAGGAAGCAACAGTTAGAACTGGACATGAAACAACAGACTGGTTCCAAATAGGAAAAGGAGTACATCAAGGCTGTATAATGTCACCCTGCTTATTTAACTTATATGCAGAGTGCATCATGAGAAACGCTGGGCTGGAAGAAGCACAAGCTGGAATCAAGATTGCTGGGAGAAATATCAATAACCTCACATATGCAGATGACACTACCCTTATAGCAGAAAGTGAAGAGGAAGTAAAAAGCCTGCTGATTAAAGTGAAAGAGGAGAGTGAATAAGGTGGCTTAAAGCTCAACATTCAGAAAACAAAGATCATGGCATCTGGTCCCATCACTTCATGGGATATAGATTGGGAAACAGTGGAAACCATATCTGACTTTATTTTGGGGGGCTCCAAAATCATTGCAGATGGCGATTGCAGCCATGAAATTAAAAGACACTTAATCCTGGAAGAAAAGTTATGACCAACCTAGATAGCATATTCAAAAGCAGAGACATTACTTTGCCAACAAAGGTCTGTCTAGTCAAGGTTATGGTTTTTCCAGTAGTCATGTATGGATGTGAGAGTTGGACTGTGAAGAAAGCTGAGCGCTGAAGAATTGATGCTTTTGAACTGTGGTGTTGGAGAAGACTTTTGAGAGTCCCTTGGACTGCAAGGAGATCCAGCCAGTCCACTCTAAAGGAGATCAGTCCTGGGTGTTCTTTGGAAGGAATGATGCTAAAGCTGAAACTGCAGTACTTTGCCCACCTCATGTGAAGAGTTGACTCTTTGGAAAAGACTGATACTGGGAGGGATTGGGGGCAGGAGGAGAAGAGGACGACAGAGGATGGGATGGCTGGATGTCATCACTGATTCGATGGATGTGAGTCTGATTGAACTCCAGGAGTTGATGATGGACTGAGATGCCTGTTGTGCTGTGATTCATGGGTTCACAAAGAGTCGGACACGACTGAGTGACTGAACTGAACTGAAACACCTGTTAGAATGACTAAATTTCAAAACAACTATACCAATTGCTGTAGAGTCAGTGGAGCAACTGGAATTTCCATATATTGTTCATGGATTACTTGATGCTTGGGGCTGGTGCACTGGGAGGACCCAGAGGGATAGTATGGGGAGAGAGGAGGGAGAGGGGTTCAGGATGGGGAACACGTGTATACCTGTGGCGGATTCATGTTGATGTATGACAAAACCAATACAATATTGTAAAGTAATTAACCTCCAATTAAAAAAAATTATATTTAAAAAATAAAATGGAATAGTCACTTTGGAATACATTCTGGCAGATTCTTAAGCTAAACATAGTTTCAGTCCACCATTTGTGCTTCTATTTACACAAGTGGGTTGAAAACTATGTGTACACAAAAAACCTGTACAATGTTTGTATCAGCTTTCATCATAATCACCAATAACTGGAAGCAATCAAAATGCCCTTGGCTAGATGAAAAGATAAAACTGTAGTACAACCACACAACAAAATATTATTCAGCAATAAAAAGGAATGGGCTATCAAGTCAATGTAACTATAGATGTTAATAAATTGGGCTCCTTATAATGAAGACACTTCTTTGGAGAACTCTTGACCTCCTGAGATTCTCCACTCTCACCTTGGTAAGACTATACCATGTTCTTGATCTCAAGTCCAGAGACAGCTTCGAGCTTGCCTTATGTGCACTGCCACTGAGGACTAGTGGAACAGTGATCTAATTGCTGTTCTTAGAAATCTAGACAGCTATTGGTGAGCTAACTGCCTTTGTGGCAGAACTTGGGAATTGTTACAAATCAGAATCAGGCCTACACTATTAGGTTGGGGCAAAAGTTAACCAGCCATTCCCTATGTGAAAGGTGCATGGGGATGATCCAGAGAGATGATATGGGGTGGGAGGTGGGAGGGGGGTTCATGTTTGGGAACACATGTACACCCGTGGTGGATTCATGTCAATGTATGGCAAAACCAATACAGTATTGTAAAGTAAAATAAAGTAAAAATAAAAATTAAAGAAAATGAGAGGGCAACTACAAACTTCTTGGACTGAAACGATCATCACTAAATGTCAAAATGAGAATTGAAAAGTATGTCTGAAATGGAAAGAGAAATAATTCTAAGTTATCAGTATAATTTAAAGATCCATGAAGCTCAGTCAAGTTCAAGCAGGAAAAATATATCAAAAAGCATCCAAAAAAGCACATCATAATCAAACTCTGAAAAGCAACCAGAATAAAAAGACATACAGGTAAACAACGATTCAAAATGAAGACCTATCTCCATCTTGGCCGGAAAAAATCTCTCCTCA
>NW_017214903.1:0-14332 GCF_001704415.2 Capra hircus
ATAGCTCTCAAAATCCTGTAAAAGTCGCCGTTTACCAGATTTTTTCTTAATGACAAAAATAGGAGTGTTCCAGGGGTATTGGAGGCCTCAATATGCCAATTCTAATTGTTCAAAGATTAATGCTTTAGCTGCCAGTAATTTTTTCCTTATGCAGAGGCCATTGTTCTACCCACACCGGATCTTGAGATTTCCATGTAATGGGTCGGCAGCAAAAACAATGGCCTCCATTATAAAATTGGATATTCCCAATCCAGCACGTAACTTGCGAGGAGTTGGGCAAATTGGCTCAATTATCCCTGTCTGTTGTTTACCCAATCCTTTTGATGGATCATAGCCCATCTGCAACACCTGAGAGGTCACTTTATCATCAGGGCTAAAAAGTAACCACTCCCATTTGAGACAGCACGTCCCTCCCCCACAGGGTAAAGGGAGTGAAGGACTACATACGGTTGGAAAGTTCCACGGGTATCCTCAAATTGCCAATCTAAAATTTTTGCACTTTTGGCTACTGTGGGGGCTCTTCCTATCCCCACCAAGTTATTTTCAGTAGTATGTGTGGGCCAGGAGCTGGGCCAGTCTTTTCCTGAAATGCAAGAAACGTCTGCTCCTGTGTCTAATAACCCCACAATAGACTTGCCATTAATCAGAATAGTTTTCATAGGACGTTTCTGAGTAATTTTTGTTATCCAAAAAACCATATCACTAGACCCAAATCCTTTATCCTGCCTTTCATTCTGAGTAGCTGTGTGCCCAATTGCAGTGTGGTAAGGCAAAAGCAAAAGTTGGGCTATTCTTTGTCCCTGATGTATTTGGAAAGTTTTAATTGGGGTGAAATCATTATCTGGATTTCTCCTGTATAATCTGAGTCAATTTACTCCAGGATGATTGTGAGACCTTGCATAGCTAAGGAACTTCTGCCTAGTATAATTCCTAGTAAACCTGTTGGTAATGGGCCTTTAACTCCTGTAGGATTTTCACAGTGGGGCTATCTGGTGTTAATATTGCTGAGGTGTGAACTGAGGTCCAGTCCTGCGCTGCCTGGGGTTGCTCTGATGAGTTCTGCGATGGGATGAAGGAATGAATGGGTTCAGTGAGGCTGCCCCAATTGTTGTCGGGCCTGAGGCTGGCCCTCAATCCGTTTCCCGACTGCTGGTCGGGGCCCAAAAAGGCTCATTTCTATGGAATTGTGACCTACATTCTTTTGCCCAATGATATCCTTTTTGACAACGAGGGCAGAGAGATCTAGGGAGATTAGTATGCACAGAATTAGGCCAGAGAAGAACCGGTTGCTTTTTGGGGACAAGCTCGCATAAAGTGCCCTTCCCGTCCGCAAGAGAAGCAGGCCTTGGATAAACCAATATTCTGGCCTGGACTACTGGAATGACTCTTTGACGGGTTTATTTTTATTTGTAAAAAAGGACTGTACTGCCTGCTGGTAAGAATTTCCCTTTATGGCTTGCAGCTATGGCAACGCCCTGCATCATTGCTGGTCCTACATCTGCACATTGCCTGATATAATCTATTATTTCCCCAGTTTTTTTTATAGGACGTAAAATGGCCTGGCAGGTAGAATTAGCATTTTCAAATGCCAGTTGTTTTATCAATATACTAGCTGCCTCAGTATTGGAAATTACTCTGTTGACTGCCTCTGCAAGTCTTGATATAAAGTCTTCATATGGCTCTTCTGGTTTTGTTTAACATTTGAGAAGGACGAGGTAGATTCTTTCCCTTCAGGCAACAAACGCCAAGCCCCAAGGGGCGCAGGCGGTTACTTGATCTAAAGTAGTTTTGTCTAATCCCATTTGATCTCTAAGTGTTCCAAAATCATTAGTCCCTGCCAACATACTTTTTATAATATATCTTGGGCCATATTTTTGGTTAGCATCAGCCTGTTTTTGGGGCAAGATCTTCATATTCAGTTCTCCAAAGTACATATTGACCTCCAGACAGACAAGCTTTAGCGACTGTCTTCCAGTCATGGGTGTCATCCATCTGCCCGCTAAAGCCTCCACCAATGATACAGTATACGGGGCTTTAGGCCCATACAAAGCACAAGCCTGTTTGAGTTCTTTAATCATTTTCATTGGAATGGGTTCCCAGTGGGGGGCTGTTCTGCCGCCGCTGCCACCAAATATTATGGGGAAACAAGCCTCAAGGTGGGGATCAAGTTCATCATCTGGGCTAGAGAAAACCCTTCTTCGGGGAGCTTCTAGT
This sequence comes from Capra hircus, assembly GCF_001704415.2. Taxonomy (NCBI): domain Eukaryota; kingdom Metazoa; phylum Chordata; class Mammalia; order Artiodactyla; family Bovidae; genus Capra; species Capra hircus. The sequence continues at coordinate 2,215 of NW_017214903.1, forward strand.
GGAGGCCCTTCACCCTTATAGGGAGGGGCGGCAAGGGGTGTCCTATGTCACTTTCTTCGTACTTTGGGAATTTTTTATCCGTTTTGTGTTTAGGTCTTACGGATGTTTTACCTGGGGATGTCTGCCTTAAGCTCTCAGGTGCATATATCCTGATGGGGACATTTGTCTTGAGCCTCTGGAAGCAGAAGGCTTAATTAAGGAAATTTCTCTTGAATTTCTGGAAGCAGGTGGTCTGGTTGGGGAAGTTTTTATTAAGCTCTTTGGAGCAGATAATCTAATTGGAGAAGTTTCTCTTAAACTCCTTGGAGCATCTTTATTTAATAAAGACCAATCCTCATCAGAATGATCTTGACTTACTTCCTTTTCCAGATCTTCCTCATCTGAAACCTGCTCTTTTTTGTCATCTCTATCTATTACCTTTTCTTGGGCAGTCATTGCAGCTATCATTTGATTCAACTGCCGATAGCTAGGTGTAGCCTCCTTTTCATCACTCTCCTCTTCGATAGATACCTTTTTATCTGCACTTTCCTCTTTAAGGTGTACCTTTTCAGATTCAGGGGCAGGGTCTAGAGCGTCCCTAATTATATTCCATAAGGAAAAGGCGTCAGTAGGCACCTTTTCTGAGCCATGTTCAGCATGGTAAGTTTTTAGTTGTTTTCCTACTCTCTCCCAGGTGTCTAAGTTAACAGTGCCTTCTTCTGGAAACCAGGGACACTGTTCTTGTACAAAAGGAAAAAAATGAATGAATATTGGATTTTTTAACTTTAATTCCTCGTTTAGTTAGTAACTGCAAGATTACTCCTATAAAAGCTGTCTTTCTTTTGATTCACTGTTACCCATGTCAGAAAATTAAGTCTTATAGAAAAGTCTACCTCAACAAAAGGTTTTACCTTTGGCAAGGGGGGTTTTGTTTTTAACCCTAGGATAGTAGGTTTCTTTTCAACCTCTAGAGCACCAGGTTTCTCTTAAACCCTTGAACACTTCCCACATTTCCTCACCCTGTCTATCCTACAGGGGGTCCGCGGCACCCTGAGTGGGGTCCTAGCCGTCCCGAACACTCAACACTGGGGGAGTACCCGAAAGTACTCCGGGGGAAGTGATTAAGTCACTCCGGGGGAGCAACAGAGAGTGCTCTGGGGGAGCAACGGAGAGTGCTCCGGGGGGAGCAGCAGAGAGTGCTCCGGGGGGAGCTTTTGCTCCGAGGAACGTACCTTCGAATAGCCTGTTCCGGGCACCACGTGCTGGGGTCCAGCCCCTGTGGATCCAGGGAATTCGAAGGGTGGACGGCGTTGGCGTGGAAAGACTTGTTTGTTTATTAATGTAAGATTAGATTAAGAAACTATAGTGTAATAAGAAGATTAAGTGGAGGAAGAGGGCTGAATAGCTTGGTTTACGCGGAAGGCCAATAAAATTCCAGACAAGGAATTTGCACCATCTACCTTGGGCCACCGGCGCCCGCTTGAATATCTAAGTGTGCCTCGCCTTAAGCTCCCTTTCGTGCGGGTCTTAACAGCCGGGACAAGTAAGTAGACCTAGCGAGCCTCCGCGCCCCAGATGGAGATTCAGCCTGAAGTTAAAGTAAAGAGCAGAGAGAGGGAAGGGGAGAGAAGAAGAGAGAGAGAGAGACATGGGGGAAGCCAGAGTCCCAAGAAACCAGGCCGAGAGACTAGTTCGAGAAACCGGTCCGATCCTTTATTGTTCAGAAGGCCTTTTATACTTTTGATAAAACATGGAGATCAATGGGTAACACAGAATTATGTAGCGTTCACAGCCCAGACTCTTTCTATACATCATTTTGTATACAAAAGGTCTCAGGTGATTTACATTATCTTCTGGCCAAGAGGCTTGTAAACACTTTTTAGCTCTCTTCCTTAATGAATGTTAATTTTGTTTCCCCTGAAGTGTTTTTTCTTTAATCTGCATTTCCTTAAAGCATTAAAGTTACATCTCTATAGAACAAAGGTGCAGTGGGATATAACAAAGAAGGTACTTAACTCGAAGATCTAATGTTGCTAATACCAGGTCTACTACTTGTTTTTCTATATGCCAACTATATCTAAAAATAAAGGATATGAAAATTTGGCAGCAAGCATTGACTCAACAAATGAAATTTTAATCAGTCCTATTCTAAAGATTTTGACTCTTCGGAAGCCCCTACATTCCTAGGATGTTTTAAGCTTCCTGTGCCTCCTGCGGTCAGGAGGCCTCAAACAAATACACTCGCAGAGCCCTGCAGGCAGGCTAGAAAGCCATCGAAGGGGTTTTTGGATTGAAACACTCTTTCAAATGCAGAAAAATAAAGCCCTGAATTGACTTTTTCCAGAAAATGTCAGAAGACTGGAAAAGCAGAGCACAAAAGCCGGGAGATTTTTGTTGGGGTACATGCTTAGGAATTTCCAGAGGGGTCCCTGAAGTCTGAGCACGCCTTGCGTATGTCAGCTTCCTTCCTCATGACCTTGTCACGGGCGGGATTCCTCACACTGGCTTCCGGGACATGTCCAGCACTGGAGAGGAATCCTCAGGTTCCGGCACCGACTCCACACAAGGTCTTAGGCCCCAGCATCGAAGGGAGCGGAATCCCGAGAGGCCCCCGAGCAACTCGCATGGGGACTGGCCTTTCCTGAGGTCACCAGAGCGGGTCCCTGAAGTCGCCGTCGTAAGTCGAGAGCACCTGCTGCAACTCGAGAAAATCCAGGAGGTTCTCCCCTCCAGGCGAGATGAGGCCCATTTCCACTTAGGCGTCTCGAGGCTAATCACACCTAACCTCTGGAACTTCCAAAGGGTCCTTCACACCCTTGCTGCAACTCAAGAAGTTCCCCGACATACCCGTCTCCACTCGAGAGGAAGAACGAGAGTCCCGCCCACATCCAGAGGAGCCCCGTTTCCGCCTCCTAGCTCGAGAGGAGGGATCCTTTCCCTGCGTGGTCAGGAAAGAATTCCCAGCGTTCCCGTCGTATGTCAAGAGGAGGCGATCTCCACAGGAAAGGCGAGAGGAACTCCAGGGTCGTGCCACCATTCCCAGAGTCCCCCAGATGTCTCAGTCAATTCCAGGGAAACTTGTTTCCCTGCACTGCCTCGACTTTCAAGCCGAGGATCGACTCACACCACGGTGGCACGTGGGAAAGCCCTGTGGGAAAGCCTGTGGGAAAGCCTCGTGTAAAAGCCTCGAGGGAAAGCCACAGATCCCTTGATCCACGCGAAGGGAAGCGTGACACTACTGCTAAAGCTCGGGAGGAAAGCGCACGTGCATGCCCCCACTCGAGACGAGGACTGAGTCCACTGGGGAGACTCCAGAAGTACCCCAAGATCCATGTCAGAACTGGAGCAGAATCCTCAAGTTCCGGCAACCACTCCACACTAGATCTTAGGCCCCGGCATCGACGGGAGAGGAATCCCAAGAGGCCCCCGAGCAACTGGCATGGGGACTGGCCTTTCCTGAGGCCACAAGAGCGGGTCCCTGCGGTCCCCATCGTAAGTCGAGAGCACCTGCCGCAACTCGAGAAAATCCAGGAGGTTCTCCCCTCCAGGCGAGTTGAGGCCCATTTCCGCTGAGGCGTCTCGAGGCTAATCACACCTAACCTCTGGACTTCCAAAGGGTCCTTCACACCCTTGCTGCAACTCAAGAAGTTCCCCAACATACCCGTACCCACTCGAGTGGAAGCACGAGAGTCCTGCCCACATCCAGAGGAGCCCTGTTTCCGCCTCCTAGCTCGAGAGGAGGGAACCTTTCCCTGCGTGTTCGGGAAAGAATTCCCAGGCGTTCTCGTCTCATCTCAAGAGGAGGCACTCTCCTCAGGAAAGGCGAGAGGAACTCCAGGGTCGTGCCACCATTCCCAGAGTCACCCAGTTGTCTCAGACCATTCCAGGGAAACCTGTTTTCCCTGCACTGCCTCGATTTTCAAGCCGAGGATCGACTCACACCACGGTGGCACGTGGGACAGCCCTGTGGGAAAGCCTCGTGGGAAAGCCTCGTGTAAAAGCCCCGAGGGAAAGCCACTGATTACCTTGATCCACGGGAAGGGAAGCGTGACACTGCTGCTGCAATTTGGGAGGAAAGCACACGTGCATGCCCCTACTTGAGACGAGGACTGACTCCCCTGGGGAGACTCCGGAGGTACCCCAAGATCCATGTCAGCACTGGAGAGGAATCCTCACGTTCCGGCTCCGACTCCACACAAGGTCTTAAGCCCCGGCATGGACGGCAGAGAAATCCCGAGAGGCCCCCGAGCAACTCGCATGGGGACTGGCCTTTCTTGAGGCCACCAGAGCGGGTCCCTGAGGTCCCCGTCGTAAGACGAGAGGACCTTCCGCAACTAGAAACAATCCAGGAGGTTGTCCCCTCCAGGCGAGATGAGGCCCATTTCTGCTGAGGCGTCTCGAGGCTAATCACACCTAACATCTGGAACTTCCAAAGGGTCCTTCACACCCTTACTGCAACTGAAGAAGTTCCCCGACATACCTGACTCCACTCGAGAGGAAGCACGAGAATCCCGCCCACATCCAGAGGAGCCCCGTTTCCGCCTCATACCTCGAGGTCAGGTATCCTTTCCCTGCATGTTCGGGAAAGAATTCCCGGTGTTCCCGTCGCATCTCATGAGGAGGCGCTCTCCACAGGAAAGGCGGAGGAACTCCAGGGTCGTGCCACCATTCCAAGAGTCCCCCAGATATCTCAGTCTGCCGGGGTCCAGCCCCGCTGGATCCAGGGAATTCGACGGATGGACGGCGTTGTCGTGGAAAGTCTTTTTTATTTATTAATGTAAGATTAGATTAAGGAATTATAGTGTAGTAAGAAGATTAACTGGAGGAAAAGGGCTGAATAGCTTGGTTTACGTGGAAGGCCAATAAAATTCCAGACAAGGAATTTTCACCATCTACGTTGGGCCACCAGCCCCTGCTTGAATATCTAAGGATGCCACACCTTAAGCTCCCTTTCGTGCAGGTCTTAACAGCCAGGCAAGTAAGAAGACCTGCCGAGCCTCCGCGCCCCTGGTGGAGATTCAGCCTGAAGTTAAAGTAAAAAGCAGAGAGAAGGAAAGGGAGAGAAGAAGAAAGAGAGAAAAAGACACGGGGGGAGCCTGAGTCTCAAGAAACCAGGCCGAGAGACTAGTTCGAGAAACTGGCCCGAGAAACTGGCCCCATCCTTTATTGTTCATAAAGCCTTTTATACTTTTGATAAAAGATGGAGTTCAATGGGTAACACAAAATTATGTAGCGTTCGCACCCCAGACTCTTTCTGTACATCATTTTGTATACAAAAGGTCTCTGGTGATTTACATTATCTTCTGGCCAAGAGGCTTGTTAAACACTTTTTGGCTCTCTTCCTTAATGAATGTTAATTTTGTTTCCTCTGAAGTGTTTTTCTTTAATCTGCATTTCCTTAAAGCATTAAAGTTACATCTCTATAAAACAAAGTTGCAGTGGGTTATAACAAAGAAGGTACTTAACTCAAAGATCTAATGTTCCTAATACCAGGTCTACTACTTGTTTTTTTAATATACCAACTCTATCTAAAAATAAAGGATATGAAAATTTAGCAGCAAGCATTGACCCAAAAAATGAAACTTTTAATCAGTCCTATTATAAAGATTTTGACTCCTCAGATGCCCCTACATTCCTAGGATGCTTTAAGCTTCCTGTGCCTCCTGGGGAAAGGAGGCCTCAAACAATCACATGCCCAGCTGTACGAGTCCTGCAGGCAGGCTAGAAAGCATTCAGAGGGGTTTTTGGATTGAAACACTCTTTCAAATGCTGAAGACTAAAGCCCTGAATTGACTTTTTCCAGAAAATGTAAGAAGAGTGGAAAAGCAGAGCAAAAAAGCCAGCAGATTTTTGTTGGGGTATGTGCGTAGGAACTTCCAGAGGGGTCCCTGAAGTCTGAACACACCATGCCTATGTCAGCTTTCTTCCTCATGACGTTATCACGGGCGGGAGTCCTCATACTGGCTCCCAGCATCAGTCCAATCCAGAGGAACCTGTTTTCCCTGCACTGCCTCGACTTTCACGCTGAGGATCAACTCACACCACGGTGGCACGAGGGAAAGCCCTGTGAGAAAGCCTCGTGGGAAAGCCTCCAGGGAAAGCCACAGATCCCTTGATCCACACGACGGGAAGCGTGACCCTGCTGCTACAGCTCGGGAGGAAAGGACACGTGCGTGCCCTCACTTGAGAGGAGGATTGACTCTCCAGGGGAGACTCCAGAAGAACCCCAATATCCATGTCAGCACTGCAGAGGAAACGTCAGGTTCCGGCCCCGAATCCACACAAGTTGTTCGGCCCGGGCATCAACAGGAGAGTTATCAAGAGAAGCCCCCCAGCATCTGCATGGGGACTGGCCTTTGATGAAGCCACCAGAGCGGGTCCCTGAGGTCCCCGTCGTAAGTCGGGAGCACCTGCCGCAACTCGAGAAAATCCAGGAGGTTCTCCCCTCCAGGCGAGATGAGGCCCATTTCCAATGAGGTGTCTCGAGGCTAATTACATTCTAATCTCTGGAACTTCCAAAGGGTCCTTCACACCCTTGCTGCAACTCAAGAAGTTCCCCGACATTCCCATCTCCACTCGAGAGGAAACACGAGGGTCCTGCCCACATCCAGAGTAGCCCCGTTTCATCCTCCTAGCTAGAGATGAGGGATCCTTTCCCTGCTTGGTCGGGAAAGAACTTCCGGCATTCCCGTCGCATCTCAGGTGGAGGCGCTCTCCACAGGAAGGGAGAGAGGAACTCCATGGTCGTGCCCAACATTTCAAAGTGTCCCCAGATGTCTCAGTCCATTCCAGAGGATCTTGTTTTTACAGAGTGCCTAAACTTTCATGCCGAGGATCATCCTCACACCACGGTGGCACGGGGGACAGCCCTGTGGGAAAGCCTCGTGGGAAAGCCTCTAGGAAAAGCCTAGAGGAAAAGCCACAGATCAATTGATCCACGCGACGGGAAGCATGACACTGCTGCTACAGCTCGGGAGGAAGGGGCATGCGCCGAGACGAGGACTGATTCCCCTTGGGAGACTTCAGAAGAATCCCCAAAACATGTCAGCACTGGAGAGGAATACTCAGGTTCTGGCCCCCCACTCCACACAAGGTCTTGGGCCCCGGCATGTACCGGTGAGGAATCCCGAGAGGCCCTCTAGCAACTCGCATGGGACTGGTCTTTCCTAAGGCCAACAGAACGGGTCCCTGAGGTCCCCGTCGTAAGTCGAGAGCACCTGCCACAACTCGAGAAAATGAAGGAGATTCTCGCCTTCAGGCGAGATGAGGCCCATTTCCACTGAGACGTCTCGAGGCTAATCACACCTAACCTCTGGAACTTCCAAAGGGTCCTTCACACCATAGCTGCAACTCAAGAAGTTCCACGAGAGACCCGTCGCCACTACATAGGAATCACCAGGGTACCACCCACATCCAGAGGAGCCCCAATTCCCCCTCCTAGCTCAATGTGAGGGATCCTTTCCCTGATTGGCCGGGAAAGAATTCCTGTCGTACCTGTCGCATCTCAAGAGGAGGCACGCTCCACAAGAAAGGTGAGAGGAACTCCAGGGTCGTTCCACCATTCCAAGAGTCCCCCAGATGTCTCAGTCCTTTCCAGAGGAACTTGTTTACCCTGCACTGCCTCGACGTTCACGCGGAGGACCGACTCACACGATGGTGGCACGTGGGACAGCCCTGTGGGAAAGCCTCGTGGGAAAGCCTCGTGGGAAAGCCTCGAGGGAAAACAAGAAACCCCTTGATCAACCCAACGGGAAAATTGACTCTGCTTCTAATGCTCGGGAGAAAAGCGCACGTGCATGCCCCCATTGGAGACGAAGATGACTCCCCTGTGGAGACTCCAGTAGTACCCCAAGATCCATGTTAGCACTGGAGAGGAAACCTCAGGTTCGGGCACCGACTCCAAACAAGGTCTTAGGCCCCGTCATCGACCGGAGAGGAATCCCGAGAGGCCCCTTAGCAACTCGCAAGTCGACTGGCATTTCCTGAGTGTACCAGAGCTGGTTACATAAGTCCCGGTCGTAACTGGAGAGCACCTGCTGAAACTCGAGAAAATCCAGGAGGTTCTCCCCTGCAGGCGAGATGAGGCCCATTTCCGCTGAGGCGTCTCGAGGCTAATCACACCTAACCTCTGGAACTTCCAAAGGGTCCTTCACACCCTTGCTGCAACTCAAGAAGTTCCCCGACATACCCGTCTCCACTCGAGAGGAAGCACCAGAGACCCGCCCACATCCAGAGGAGCCCCGTTTCCGCCTCCTAGCTCGAGAGGAGGGATCCTTTCCCTGCGTAGTCAGGAAAGAATTCCTGGCGTTCCTGGCGCATCTCAAGAGGAGGCGCTCTCCACAGGAAAGGCGAGAGGAACTCCAGGGTCGTGCCACCATTCCCAGAGTCGCCCAGATGTCTCAGTCCATTTCAGGAAACCTGATTTCCCTGCACTGCCTCGAATTTCTAGCCGAAGATCGACTCACACCACGATGGCACATGAAACAGCCCTGTGGGAAAGCCTCGTGGGAAAGCCACGAGGGAAAGCCACAGATCCCTTGATCCATGCAAAGGGAAGCGTGACACTGCTGCTACAGCTCGGGAGGAAAGCGCACGTTCATGCCCCCACACAAGACGACGACTAACTCCCCTGGGGAGACTCCAGAAGTACCCCAAGATCCATGTCCACACTGGAGAGGAATCCTCAGGTTCCGGCACCGACTCCACACAATGTCTTAGGCCCCGGCATCGAAGGGAGAGGAATCCTGAGAGGCCCCGAGCAACTCGCATGGCGCCTGGCCTTTCCTGAGGCCACCAGAGCGGGTCCCTGAGGTCCCCGTCGTAAGTCGAGAGCACCTGCCGCAACTCGAGAAAATCCATTAGGTTCTCCCCTCCAGGCGAGATGAGGCCCATTTCCGCTGAGGCGTCTCGACGCTAATCACACCTAACCTCTGGAACTTCCAAAGGGTCCTTCACACCCTAGCTGCAACTCAAGAGGTTCCACGAGAGACCCGTCGCCACTACATAGGAATCAACAGGGTACCACCCACATCCAGAGGAGCCCCAATTCCCCCTCCTGGCTCAAGATGAGGGATCCTTTCCCTGATTGGCCGGGAAAAATTCCTGGTCGTACCTGTCGCATCTCAAGCGGAGGCACGCTCCACAAGAAAGGCGAGAGGAACTCCAGGGTCGTTCCACCATTCCAAGAGTCCCCAGATGTCTCAGTCCTTTCCAGAGGAACTTGTTTACCCTGCCACTGCCTCGACGTTCACGCGGAGGACCGACTCACACGATGGTGGCACGTGGGGACAGCCTTGTGGGAAAGCCTCGTGGGAAAGCCTCGTGGGAAAGCCTCGAGGGAAAGCCACAGATCCCTTGATCCACGCGAAGGGAAGCGTGACAGTTCTGCTACAGCTCGGGGAGGAAAGCGAACGTGCATGCCCCCACTCGAGACGAGGACTGACTCCCCTGGGGAGACTCCAGAAGTAACGCAAGATTCATGTCAGCACTGGAGAGGAATCCTCAGGTTCCGGCACCGACTCCACACAAGGTCTTAGGCCCCGGCGTCGAAGGGAGAGGAATCCCGAGAGGCCCTCGAGCAACTCGCATGGGGACTGGCCTTTCCTGAGGCACCAGAGCGGGTCCCTGAGGTCCCCGTCGTAAGTCAAAAGCACCAGCCGCAACTCGAGAAAATCCAGGAGGTTCTCCCCTCCAGGCGAGATGAGGCCCTTTTCCTCTGAGGCGTCTGGAGGCTAATCATACATAACCTCTGGAACTTCCAAAGGGTCCTTCACACACTTGCTACAAACTCAAGAAGTTCCCCAACATACCTGACTCCACTCGAGAGGAAGCACGAGAGTCCCGCCCACATGCAGAGGAGCCCCGTTTCCGCCTCGTACCTCGCGGTCAGGTATCCTTTCCTTGTATGTTCCGGAGAGAATTCCCGGTGTTCCCGTCGCATCTCATGAGGAGGCGCTCTCCACCGGAAAGCCGAGAGAAACTCCAGTGTCGTGACATCATTCCAAGAGAACCCCAGATAGCTCAGTGTGCCGGTGTCCAGGCCCGCCTGCATCCAGGGAATTCGGACGGAATGGACGGCGTTGACGTGGAAAGTCTTGTGTATTTATTAATGTAAGATTAGATTAAGAAATTATAGGGTAGTAAGAAGATTAACTGGAGGAAAAAGGCTGAATAGCTAGGATTACGCGGAAGAGCAATAAAATTCCCGACAAGGAATATTCTGGCGGACTCTGGGAATGGTGGCCACGACCCTCGAGTTCATCTTGCCTTTCCTGTGGAGAGCGCCTCCTCTTGAGATGCGCCCGGAACGCCGGGAATTCTTTCCCGACCACGCAGGGAAAAGGATCCCTCCTCTGGATCTATCAGGCGGAAACGGGGCTCCTCTGGATGTGGGCGGGACTCTCGTGCTTCCTCTCGAGTGGAGACGGGTATGTCGGGAACTTCATGAGTTGCAGCAAGGGGTGTGAAGGACCCTTTGGAAGTTCCAGAGGTTAGGTGTGATTAGCCTCGAGACGCCTCAGCGGAAATGGGCCTCATCTCGCCTGGAGGGAGAAACCTCCTGGATTTTCTCGAGTTGCGGCAGGCACTTTTGACTTACGACAGGGTCCTCAGGGACCCGCCTCTGGTGGCCTCAGGAAAGGCCAGTAAAGTGAGGATTCCTCTCCAGTGCTGACATGGATCTTGGAGTACTTTTGGAGTCTCCCCAGGGGAGTCAGTCCTCGTCTCGAGTGTGGGCATGCAAGTGTGCTTTCCTCCCAAACTGTAGCAGCAGTGTCACGCTTCTCTTCGCTTGGATCAAGGGATCTGTGGCTTTCCGTCGAGGCTTTCCATGAGGCTTTCCCACGAGGCTTTCCCACAGGGTTGTCCCACGTGCCACCGTGGTGTGAGTCGATCCTCGGCTTGAAAGTCGAGGCAGTGCAGGGAAAACAGGTTTCCCTGGAATAGACTGAGACATCTGGGGGACTCTGGGAATGGTGGCATGACCCTGGAGTTCCTCTCGGTTTTCCTGGGGAGATCACCTCCTCTTGAGATGCGACGGAAACGCCAGGAATTCTTTCCCGACGACGCAGGAAAAGGATCCCTCTTCTCGAGCTAGGAGGGGGAAACGGGCTCCTTTTGATTGGCGGGACTCTCATGCTTCCTCTTGAGTGGAGACGGGTATGTCGGGGAACTTCTTCAGTTGCAGCAAGGGTGTAAAGGCCCCTTTGGAAGTTCCAGAGGTTAGGTGTGATTAGCCTGGGACGCCTCAGAGGAAATGGGCCTCATCTCCCTGGAGGGGAGAACCTCTTGCATTTTCTCGAAGTGGTGCAGGTGTTCGTGCGTTACGACGGGGACCTCAGGGACCCGCTCTGGTGGCCTCAGGAAAGGCCAGTCCCCATGCGAGTTGCTCGGGGGCCTCTCGGGATTCCTCTCCCGTCGATGCCGGGGCCTAAGACCTTGTGTGGAGTCAGTGCCGGAACCTGAGGGTTCCTCTCCAGTGCTGACATGGATCTTGGGGTACTTCTGGAGTCTCCACAGGGAGTCAGTCCTCGTCCCGAGTGAGGGTATGCACGAACTTTTCTCCCGAGCTGTAGCAGCAGTGTCACGCTCCCCTTCGTGTGTATCAAGGATCTGTGGCTTCCCTCGAGGCTTTCCCCGAGACTTTCCCACGAGGCTTTCCCACAGGGCTGTCCCACGTGCCACCGTCTTGTGAGTCGATCCTCGGCTTGAAAGTCGAGGCAGTGCAGGAAAACAGGTTTCCCTGGAATGGCCTGAGACATCTGGGGGACTCTGGGAATGGTGGAACGACCCTGGAGTTCCTCACGCCTTTCCTGTGTAAAGCGTCCCCACTTGAGATGCGACGGGAACGCCAGGAATTCTTTCCCGACCACGCAGGGAAATGATCCCTCCTCTCGAGCTATGAGGCGGAAACGGGGCTCCTCTGGATGTTGGCGGGACTCTCGTGCTTCCTCTCGAGTGGAGACGGGTATGTCGGGGCACTTCTTGAGTTGCAGCAAGGATGTAAAGGACGTTTTTGGAAGTTCCAGAGTTTAGGTGTGATTAGCCTGGGGACGCCTCAGAGGAAATGGGCCTCATGTCGCCTGGATGGGAGAACCTCCTGGATTTTCTCGAGTTGCGGCAGGTGCTCTCGACTTATGAC
>NW_017214904.1:0-14331 GCF_001704415.2 Capra hircus
CGCCGGGAATTCTTTCGCCGACCACGCAGGGAAAGGATCCCTCCTCGAGGTAGGAGGCGGAAAGGGGGCTACTGTCGATGTGTGTGGGACTTCGTGTTTCCCTCTCGAGTGGAGACAGGTATGTCGGGGAATTCTTGAGTTGCAGCAAGGGTGTGAAGGACCCTTTGGAAATTCCAGAGGTTAGGTGTGATTAGCCTCGAGACACCTCAGCGGAAATGGGCCTCATCTCGCCTGGAGGGGAGAACGTCCTGAATGTTCTCGAGTTGCAGCAGGTGCTCTCGACTTACGACGGGGACCTCAGGGACCCGCTCTGGTGGCCTCAGGATAGGCCAGTCCTATGCGAGTTGCCAGGGGACCTCTCGGGATTCCTCTCCCGTCGAAGCTGGGGCCTAAGATATTGTGTGGAGTGGGTGCCGGTACCTGAGGATTCCTCTCCAGTGCTTACGTGGATCTTGGGGTACTTCTGGAGTCTCCCCCATTGGAGTCAGTCCTCGACTCGAGTGGGGGCATGCACGTGCGCTTTCCTCTCGAGCTGTAGCAGCAGTGTCGCGCTTCCATTCGCGTGGATCAAGGGATCTGTGGCTTTCCCTCGAGGCTTTCCCACGAGGCTTTCCCACGAGGCTTTCCCGAGGCTTTCCCACAGGCGCGGTCCCACATGCCACCGTGGTGTGAGTCGATCCTCGGCTTGAAAGTCGACGCAGTGCAGGGAAATCAGGTTTCCCTGGAATGGACGGAGACATCTGGGGGACTCTGGGAATGGTGGCAGGAACCTGGAGTTCCTCTCCGTTTCCTGTGGAGAGCGCCTCCTCTTGAGATGGGACGGGAACGCCGGGAATTCTTTCCAGAGCACGCAGGGAAAGGATCCTCCTCTCGAGCTAGGAGGCGGAAACGGGCTCCTCTGGATGTGGGCGGGACTCTCGTGCTTCCTCTCGAGTGTAGACGGGTATGTCGGGGAACTTCTTGAGTTGCAGCAAGGGTGTGAAGGACCCTTTGAAAGTTCCAGAGGTTAGGTGTGAATAGCCTCGAGACGCCTCAGGGGAAATGGGCCTCATCTCGCCTGGAGGGGAGAACCTCCTGGATTTTCTCGAGTTGCGGCAGGTGCTCTCGACTTACGATGGGGACCTCAGGGGCCCGCACTGGTTTCCTCAGGAAAGGCCAGTCCCCATGCGAGTTGCTCAGGGGCCTCTCGGGATTCCTCTCCCATCGATGCCAGGGCCTAAGACCTTGTGTGGAGTCGGTGCCGGAACCTGAGGATTCCTCTCCAGTGCAGACATGGATATTGGCGTACTTCTGGAGTCTCCCCAGGGGAATCAGTCCTCGTCTCGAGTGGGGGCATGCACGTGCGCTTTCCTCCAGAGCTGTAGCAGCAGTGTCACGCTTCCCTTCGCGTGGATATAGGGATCAGAGGCTTTCCCTGGAGGCTTTCCCACGAGGCTTTCCACACTTTCCACAGGGCTGTCCCACGTGCCACCCCGTGGAGTGAGTCGATCCTCGGCTTGACAGTCGAGGCAGTGCTGGGAAAACAGGTTTCCCTGGAATGGACTGAGGCATCTGGGGGACCTGGGAATGGGGCCTGATCCTGGAGTTCTTCTCGCCTTTCCTGTGGAGAGCGCCTCCTCTTGAGATGCGACGGGAACGCTAGAATTCTTTCTCGACCACACAGGGAAAGGATCCCTCCTCTCGAGCTAGCAGGCGGGGGCCACTCTGGATATGGACGGGACTCTCCGATTCCTCTAGAGTGGAGACGGGTATGTCGGGGAACTTCTTGATTTGCAGCAAGGGTGTGAAGGACCCTTTGGAAGTTCCAGAGTTTAAGTGTGATTACCCCCTAGTTGCCTCAGCGGAAATGGGCCTCATCTCGCCTGGAGGGGAGAACCTCCTGGATTTTCTGGAGTTGCGGCAGGTGCTCTCGACTTACGATGGGGACCACAGGGACCCGCTCTGGTGGCCTCAGGAAAGGCCAGTCCCCATATGCGTTGCTCTGGGGCCTCTCGGGATTCCTCTCCCGACGATGCCGGGGTCTAAGACCTTGTTTGGAGTCGGTGCCGGAACCTGAGGATTCCTCTCCACTTCTGACATGGATATGGGGTACTTCTGGAGTCCCCCCAGGGGTGTCACTACTCGTCTCGAGTGGGGCCATGCACGTGCGCTTTCCTCCCGAGCTGTAGCAGCAGTGTCCCGCTTCCCTTCGCATGGATCAAGGGATCTGTGGCTTTCCCTTGAGGCTTTCCCACGAGGCTTTCCCACAGGGCTGTACCACGTGCCACTGTGGTGTGAGTCGATCCTCGACTTGAAAGTCGAGGCAGTGCAGGGAATACAGGTTTCCCTGGAATGGACTGAGACATCTGGGGGACTCTGGGAATGGTGGCACGACCCTGGAGTCCTCTCGCCTTTCCTCTGGAGAGCGCCACCTCTTGAGATTTGACGGGAATGCTGCGAATTCTTTCCCGACCACGCAGGGAAAGGATCAAACCTCTCGAGCTAAAAGGTGGAATCGGGGCTCCTCTGGATGTGGGCGGGACTCTCGTGCTTCCTCTCAAGTGGAGACGGGTATTTCGGGGAAATTCTTGAGTTGCATCAAGGGTGTGAAGGACCCTTTGGAAGTTCCAGAGTTTAGGTTTGATTAGCCTCGAGACCCTCTGGGAAATGGGCCTCATGTCGCCTGGAGGGGAAAACCTCCTGGATTTTCTCAAGTTGCTGCAGGTGCTCTCGACGTACTACGGGGATCACAGGGACCCGCTCTGGTGGCCTCAGTTAAGGCCAGTCCACATGCGCGTTTCTCGGGGGCCCTCTCGGGATTCCTCTCCCATCGATGCCGGGGACCTAAGACCTTGTGTGGAGTCGTGCCTGAACCTGAGGATTCCTCTCCAGTGCTGACATGGATCTTGGGCTACTTCTGGAGACTCCCCAGGGGAGTCAGTCCTCGTCTCATGTGGGGGCATGCAGTTGCGCTTTCCTCCAGAGCTGTAGCAGCAGTGTCACGCTTCCCTTCGCGTGGATCAAGGGATCTGTGGCTTTCCCTCAGGTTTTCCCACGAGGCTTTCCCTTTCCCAGAGGCTTTCCCACGAGGCTTTCCCACAGGGCTGACCCACGTGTCACCGTTGTGTGAGTCGATCCTCGCTTGAAAGTCGAGGCAGTGCAGGGAAAACAGGTTTCCCTTGAATGGACTGAGACATCTGGGGGACTCTGGGAATGGTGGCACGACCCTGGAGTTCCTCTCGCCTTTCCTGTGGAGAGCGTCTCCTCTTGAGATGCGAGGGGAAAGCCGGGAATTCTTTCCCGACGCAGTGAAAGGATCCCTCCTCTCGAGCCATGAGGCGGAAACGAGGCTCCTCTGGATGTGGCAGGACTCTCGTGCTTCTTCTCGAGTGGAGACGGGTATGTCGGGGAACTTCTTGAGTTGCAGCAAGGGTGTGAAGGACCCTTTGTAAGTTCCAGAGGTTAGGTGTGATTAGCCTCGAGACGCCTCAGCGCAAATGGGCATCATCTCGCCTGGAGGGGAGAACCTCCTGGATTTTCTCGAGTTCCGTCAGGTGCTCTCGACTTACGAAGGGGACCTCAGGGACTCGCTGTGGTGGCCTCAGGAAAGGCCAGTCCCCATGCGAGTTGCTCGGGGCCCTCTCGGGATTCCTCTCCCGTCTATTCCAGGGCCTAAGACCTTGTGTGGAGTCGGTGCCTGAACCTGAGGATTCCTCTCCAGTGCTGACATGGATCTTGGGGTACTTCTGGAGTCTCCCCAGGGGAGTCAGTCCTCGTCTCGAGTGGGGCCATGCACGTGCGCTTTCCTCCGGAGCTGTAGCAGCAGTGTCACGCCTCCCTTGGCGTGGATCAAGGGATCTGTGGCTTTCCTCGAGGCTTTCCCACGAGGCTTTCCACGAGGCTTTCCCACAGGGCTGTCCACGTGTCACCGTGGTGTGAGCCGATCCTCGGCTTGAAAGTCGAGGCAGTGCAGGGAAAACAGGTTTCCCTGGAATGGACTGAGACATCTGGGGGACTCTGGGAATGGTGGCACGACCCTGGAGTTCCTCTCGCCTTTCCTGTGGAGAGCGCCTCCTCTTGAGATGCGACGGGAACGCCGGGATTTCCCGAACCTGCAGGGAAAGGATCCCTCCTCTCGAGCTAGGAGGCAGGAAACGGGGCTCCTCTGGGATGTGGGCGGGTCTCTCGTGCTTCTCTCGGGTGGAGACTGGTATGTCGGGGAATCTTCTTGAGTTGCAGCAAGGGTGTGAAGGACCCTCTGGAAGTTCCAGAGGTTAGGTGTGATTAGCCTCGAGACACCTCAGCGGAAATGGGCCTCATCTCGCCTGGTGGGTAGAACCTCCTGGATTTTCTCGAGTTGCGGCAGGTGCTCTCGACTTACGACGGGGACCTCAGGGACCCGCTCTGGTGGCCTCAGGAAACGCCAGTCCCCATGCGAGTTGCTAGGGGGCCTCTCGGGATTCCTCTCCTGTCGATGCCGGATGCCTAAGACATTGTGTGGAGTCGGTGCCAGAACCTGAGGATTCCTCTCCAGTGCTGACATGGATCTTGGGGTATTTCTGGAGTCTCCTCAGGGGAGTCAGTCCTTGTCTCGAGTGGGGGCATGCACGTGCGCTTTCCTCCCGAGCTGTAGCAGCAGTGTCACGCTTCCCTTCCCGTGTATCCTAGGATCAGTGGCTTTCCCTCGAGGCTTTCCACGAGGCTTTCCCACGTCGCTTTCCCACAGTGATGTCCCATGTGCCACCGTCAGTGTCAGTCGATCCTCGCCTGAAAGTTTGATGGCAATGCCGGGAAAACAGGCTTCCGTGGAATGGACTGAGACATCTGGGTATCTGGGAATGGTGGCACGACTCTTGAGTCCCTCTCGCCTTTCAGGTGGAGAGCGCCTCCTCTTGAGATGCAACGGGAACGCCGGGAATCTTTCCCGAGCCTGCGGGGAAAGGATCCCACCTCTCGAGCTAGGGAGGCAGTAACGGGGCTCCTCTGGGATGTGGGCGGGACGCTCGTGCTTCCTCTCGAGTGGAGACGGGTATATCCGGGAACTTGTTGAGTTGCAGCACGGGTGTGAAGGACCCTTTGAAAGTTCCAGAGGGTAGGTGTGATTAGCATCAAGACGCCTCAGCAGAAAGTAGCCTCACCTCGCCTGGAGGGGAGAACCTCCTAGATTTTCTCGAGTTGCGGCAGGTGCTCTCGACTTACGACGGGGACCTCAGGGACCCGCTCTGGTGGCCTCAGGAAAGGCCAGTCCTCATGCGAGTTGCTCGGGCGCCTGTCGGGATTCCCTCCCGTCGATGCTGGGGCCTAAGACCTTGTGTGGGGTCATTGCCGGAACCTGAGGATTCCTCTCCAGTGCTGACATCGAATCTTGGGATATTTCTGGAGTCTCCCCAGGGGAGTCAGTCCTCGTCTCGAGTGGGGTCATGCACGTTCGCTTTCCTCCCGAGCTGTAGCAGCAGTGTCGCGCTTCCCTTCGCATGGATCAAGGGATCTGTGGCTTTCCCTCGAGGCTTTCCAACGAGGCTTTCCCACGAGGCTTTCCCACGAGGCTTTCCCACAGGGCTGTCCCTCGTGTCACCGTGGTGTGAGTCGATCCTCGGCTTGAAAGTCGAGGCAGTGCAGGGAAAAGAGGTTTCCCTGGAATGGACGGAGACATCTGGTGGACTCTGGGAATGGTGGCAAGACCCTGGAGTTCGTCTCACCTTTCCTCTGGAGAGCGCCTCTCTTAGGATGCCACGGAAACGCCGGAATTCTTTCCCGACCACGCAGGGAAAGGATCCCTCCTCTCGAGGTAGGAGGCGGAAAGGGGGCTACTGTCGATGTGTGTGGGACTTCGTGTTTCCTCTCGAGTGGAGACAGGTATGTCGGGGAACTTCTTGAGTTGCAGCAAGGGTGTGAAGGACCCTTTGGAAATTCCAGAGGTTAGGTGTGATTAGCCTCGAGACACCTCAGCGGAAATGGGCCTCATCTCGCCTGGAGGGGAGAGAACGTCCTGAATGTTCTCGAGTTGCAGCAGGTGCTCTCGACTTACGACGGGGACCTCAGGGACCCGCTCTGGTGGCCTCAGGATAGGCCAGTCCCTATGCGAGTTGCCAGGGGACCTCTCGGGATTCCTCTCCCGTCGAAGCTGGGGCCTAAGATATTGTGTGGAGTGGGTGCCGGTACCTGAGGATTCCTCTCCAGTGCTTACGTGGATCTTGGGGTACTTCTGGAGTCTCCCCATTGGAGTCAGTCCTCGACTCGAGTGGGGGCATGCACGTGCGCTTTCCTCTCGAGCTGTAGCAGCAGTGTCGCGCTTCCATTCGCGTGGATCAAGGGATCTGTGGCTTTCCCTCGAGGCTTTCCCGACGAGGCTTTCCCACGAGGCTTTCCCACGAGGCTTTCCCACAGGGCGGTCCCACATGCCACCGTGGTGTGAGTCGATCCTCGGCTTGAAAGTCGACGCAGTGCAGGGAAATCAGGTTTTCCCTGGAATGGACGGAGACATCTGGGGGACTCTGGGAATGGTGGCAGGAACCTGGAGTTCCTCTCCCGTTTCCTGTGGAGAGCGCCTCCTCTTGAGATGGGACGGGAACGCCGGGAATTCTTTCCAGAGCACGCAGGGAAAGGATCCCTCCTCTCGAGCTAGGAGGCGGAAACGGGGCTCCTCTGGATGTGGGCGGGACTCTCGTGCTTCCTCTCGAGTGTAGACGGGTATGTCGGGGAACTTCTTGAGTTGCAGCAAGGGTGTGAAGGACCCTTTGAAAGTTCCAGAGGTTAGGTGTGAATAGCCTCGAGACGCCTCAGGGGAAATGGGCCTCATCTCGCCTGGAGGGGAGAACCTCCTGGATTTTCTCGAGTTGCGGCAGGTGCTCTCGACTTACGATGGGGACCTCAGGGGCCCGCACTGGTTTCCTCAGGAAAGGCCAGTACCCCATGCGAGTTGCTCAGGGGCCTCTCGGGATTCCTCTCCCATCGATGCCAGGGCCTAAGACCTTGTGTGGAGTCGGTGCCGGAACCTGAGGATTCCTCTCCAGTGCAGACATGGATATTGGCGTACTTCTGGAGTCTCCCCAGGGGAATCAGTCCTCGTCTCGAGTGGGGGCATGCACGTGCGCTTTCCTCCAGAGCTGTAGCAGCAGTGTCACGCTTCCCTTCGCGTGGATCTAGGGATCAGAGGCTTTCCCTGGAGGCTTTCCCACGAGGCTTTCCCACGAGGCTTTCCCACAGGGCTGTCCCACGTGCCACCGTGGAGTGAGTCGATCCTCGGCTTGACAGTCGAGGCAGTGCTGGGAAAACAGGTTTCCCTGGAATGGACTGAGGCATCTGGGGGACCTTGGGAATGGGGCCTGATCCTGGAGTTCTTCTCGCCTTTCCTGTGGAGAGCGCCTCCTCTTGAGATGCGACGGGAACGCTAGGAATTCTTTCTCGACCACACAGGGAAAGGATCCCTCCTCTCGAGCTAGCAGGCGGAAACGGGGCCACTCTGGATATGGACGGGACTCTCCGATTCCTCTAGAGTGGAGACGGGTATGTCGGGGAACTTCTTGATTTGCAGCAAGGGTGTGAAGGACCCTTTGGAAGTTCCAGAGTTTAAGTGTGATTACCCCCTAGTTGCCTCAGCGAAATGGGCCTCATCTCGCCTGGAGGGGAGAACCTCCTGGATTTTCTGGAGTTGCGGCAGGTGCTCTCGACTTACGATGGGGACCACAGGGACCCGCTCTGGTGGCCTCAGGAAAGGCCAGTCCCCATATGCGTTGCTCTGGGGCCTCTCGGGATTCCTCTCCCGACGATGCCGGGGTCTAAGACCTTGTTTGGAGTCGGTGCCGGAACCTGAGGATTCCTCTCCACTTCTGACATGGATATGGGGTACTTCTGGAGTCCCCCCAGGGGTGTCACTACTCGTCTCGAGTGGGGCCATGCACGTGCGCTTTCCTCCCGAGCTGTAGCAGCAGTGTCCCGCTTCCCTTCGCATGGATCAAGGGATCTGTGGCTTTCCCTTGAGGCTTTCCCACGAGGCTTTCCCACAGGGCTGTACCACGTGCCACTGTGGTGTGAGTCGATCCTCGACTATAAAGTCGAGGCAGTGCAGGGAATACAGGTTTCCCTGGAATGGACTGAGACATCTGGGGGACTCTGGGAATGGTGGCACGACCCTGGAGTCCTCTCGCCTTTCCTCTGGAGAGCGCCACCTCTTGAGATTTGACGGGAATGCTGCGAATTCTTTCCCGACCACGCAGGGAAAGGATCAAACCTCTCGAGCTAAAAGGTGGAATCGGGGCTCCTCTGGATGTGGGCGGGACTCTCGTGCTTCCTCTCAAGTGGAGACGGGTATTTCGGGGAAATTCTTGAGTTGCATCAAAGGGTGTGAAGGACCCTTTGGAAGTTCCAGAGTTTAGGTTTGATTAGCCTCGAGACGCCTCTGCGGAAATGGGCCTCATGTCGCCTGGAGGGGAAAACCTCCTGGATTTTCTCGAAGTTGCTGCAGGTGCTCTCGACGTACTACGGGGATCACAGGGACCCGCTCTGGTGGCCTCAGTTAAGGCCAGTCCACATGCGCGTTTCTCGGGGGCCTCTCGGGATTCCTCTCCATCGATGCCGGGACCTAAGACCTTGTGTGGAGTCGGTGCCTGAACCTGAGGATTCCTCTCCAGTGCTGACATGGATCTTGGGCTACTTCTGGAGACTCCCCAGGGGAGTCAGTCCTCGTCTCATGTGGGGGCATGCAGTTGCGCTTTCCTCCAGAGCTGTAGCAGCCAGTGTCACGCTTCCCTTCGCGTGGATCAAGGGATCTGTGGCTTTCCCTCGAGGTTTTCCCACGAGGCTTTCCCAAGAGGCTTTCCCACGAGGTCTTTCCCACGAGGCTTTCCCACAGGGCTGACCCACGTGTCACCGTTGTGTGAGTCGATCCTCGGCTTGAAAGTCGAGGCAGTGCAGGGAAAACAGGTTTCCCTTGAATGGACTGAGACATCTGGGGGACTCTGGGAATGGTGGCACGACCCTGGAGTTCCTCTCGCCTTTCCTGTGGAGAGCGTCTCCTCTTGAGATGCGAGGGGAAAGCCGGGAATTCTTTCCCGACCACGCAGTGAAAGGATCCCTCCTCTCGAGCCATGAGGCGGAAACGAGGCTCCTCTGGATGTGGCAGGACTCTCGTGCTTCTTCTCGAGTGGAGACGGGTATGTCGGGGAACTTCTTGAGTTGCAGCAAGGGTGTGAAGGACCCTTTGGAAGTTCCAGAGGTTAGGTGTGATTAGCCTCGAGACGCCTCAGCGCAAATGGGCATCATCTCGCCTGGAGGGGAGAACCTCCTGGATTTTCTCGAGTTCCGTCAGGTGCTCTCGACTTACGAAGGGGACTCAGGGACTCGCTGTGGTGGCCTCAGGAAAGGCCAGTCCCCATGCGAGTTGCTCGGGGCCTCTCGGGATTCCTCTCCCGTCTATTCCAGGGCCTAAGACCTTGTGTGGAGTCGGTGCCGGAACCTGAGGATTCCTCTCCAGTGCTGACATGGATCTTGGGTACTTCTGGAGTCTCCCCAGGGGAGTCAGTCCTCGTCTCGAGTGGGGCCATGCACGTTGCGCTTTCCTCCGGAGCTGTAGCAGCAGTGTCACGCTTCCCTTGGCGTGGATCAAGGGATCTGTGGCTTTCCCTTCCGAGGGCCCTTTCCCACGAGGCTTTCCCACGAGGCTTTCCCACAGGGCTGTCCCACGTGTCCACCGTGGTGTGAGCCGATCCTCGGCTTGAAAGTCGAGGCAGTGCAGGGAAAACAAGGTTTCCCTGGAATGGACTGAGACATCTGGGGGACTCTGGGAATGGTGGCACGACCCTGGAGTTCCTCTCGCCTTTCCTGTGGAGAGCGCCTCCTCTTGAGATGCGACGGGGAACGCCGGGAATTTTTCCCGAACCTGCAGGGAAAGGATCCCTCCTCTCGAGCTAGGAGGCAGGAAACGAGGCTCCTCTGGATGTGGGCGGGTCTCTCGTGCTTCCTCTCGGGTGGAGACTGGGTATGTCGGGATCTTCTTGAGTTGCAGCAAGGGTGTGAAGGACCCTCTGGAAGTTCCAGAGGTTAGGTGTGATTAGCCTCGAGACACCTCAGCGAAATGGGCCTCATCTCGCCTGGAGGGGTAGAACCTCCTGGATTTTCTCGAGTTGCCGCAGGTGCTCTCGACTTACGACGGGGACCTCAGGGACCCGCTCTGGTGGCCTCAGGAAAGGCCAGTCCCCATGCGAGTTGCTCGGGGCCTCTCGGGATTCCTCTCCCGTCGATGCCGGGCCTAAGACTTTGTGTGGAGTCGGTGCCTGAACCTGAGGATTCCTCTCCAGTGCTGACATGGATCTTGGGCTACTTCTGGAGTCTCCCCAGGGGAGTCAGTCCTCGTCTCGAGTGGGGGCATGCACGTTGCGCTTTCCTCCGGAGCTGTAGCAGCAGTGTCACGCTTCCCTTCGCGTGGATCAAGGGATCTGTGGCTTTCCCTCGAGGCTTTCCCACGAGGCTTTCCCACGAGGCTTTCCCACACAGGGCTTTCCCACAGTGCCACCGTGGTGTGAGTCGATCCTCGGCTTGAAAGTCGAGCGCAGTGCAGGGAAAACAGGTTCCCTGGAATGGACTGGAGACATCTGGGGGACTCTGGGAATGGTGGCAGCGACCTGGAGTTCCTCTCCCTTTCCTGTGGAGAGCGCCTCCTCTTGAGATGCGACGGGGAACGCCGGGAATTCTTTCCGACCACGCAGGGAAAGGATCCCTCCTCTCGAGCTAGGCAGGCGGAAACGGGGCTCCTCTGGATGTGGGCGGGATCTCTCCGTGCTTCCTCTCGAGTGGAGACGGGTATGTCGGGGAACTTCTTGAGTTTGCAGCAAGGGTGTGAAGGACCCTTTGGAAGTTCCAGAGGTTAAGGTGTGATTAGCCCTCGAGACGCCTCAGCGGAAATGGGCCTCATCTCGCCTGGAGGGTAGAACCTCCTGGATTTTCTCGAGTTCCGGTCAGGTGCTCTCGACTTACGAAGGGGACCTCAGGGACCGCTCTTGGTGGCCTCAGGAAAGGCCAGTCCCCATGCGAGTTGCTCGGGGCCTCTCGGGATTCCTCTCCCGTTTACGATGCGGGATGCCTAAGACATTGTGTGGAGTCGGTGCCAGGAACCTGAGGATTCCTCTCCAGATGCTGACATGGATCTTGGGTACTTCTGGAGTCTCCCCAGGGGAGTCAGTCCTCGTCTCGAGTGGGGCCATGCACGTGCGCTTTCCTCCGCGAGCTGTAGCAGCAGTGTCACGCTTCCTTCGCGTGGATCTAAGGATCTGTGGCTTTCCTCGAGGCTTTCCACGAGGCTTTCCCACGAGGCTTTCCCACAGGGCTGTCCCACGTGCCACCGTGGTGTGAGTCGATCCTCGGCTTGAAAGTCGATGGCAAGTGCAGGGAAAACAGGTTTCCCTGGAATGGACTGAGACATCTGGGGGATCTGGGAATGGTGGCACGACCTGGAGTCCTCTCGCCTTTTCCTGGTGGAGAGCGCCTCCTCTTGAGATGCGACGGGAACGCCGGGAATTTTTCCCGAACCTGCAGGGGAAAGGATCCACTCTCTCGAGCTAGGAGGCAGGAACGGGGCTCCTCTGGATGTGGGCGGGACTCTCGTGCTTCCTCTCGGAGTGGAGACGGGTATGTCGGGGAACTTCTTGAGTTGCAGCAAGGGTGTGAAGGACCCTTTGGAAGTTCCAGAGGTTAGGTGTGATTAGCCTCGAGACGCCTCAGCGGAAATGGGCCTCATCTCGCCTGGAGGGGTAGAACCTCCTGGATTTTCTCGAGTTGCGGCAGGTGCTGCTCCGACTTACGACGGGGGACCTCAGGGACCCGCTCTGGTGGCCTCAGGAAAGCCAGTCCTCATGCGAGTTGCTCGGGGGCCTCTTCGGGATTCCTCTCCTCGTCGATGCTGGAGCCTAAGACATTGTGTGGAGTCAGGTGCCTGAACCTGAGGATTCCTCTCCAGTGCTGACATGCGATCTTGGGTTACTTCTGGAGTCTCCCCAGGGGAGTCAGTCCTCGTCTCGAGTGGGGGCATGCACGTGCGCTTTCCTCTCGAGCTGTAGCAGCAGTGTCGCGCTTCCCATTCGCGTGGATCAAGGGATCTGTGGCTTTCCCTCGAGGCTTTCCCCACGAGGCTTTCCCACAGGGCTTCCACATGCCACCGTGGTGTGAGTCGATCCTCGCTTGAAAGTCGACGCAGTGCAGGGAAATCAGGTTTTCCCTGAATGGACGGAGACATCTGGGGGACTCTGGGAATGGTGGCAGAACCTGGAGTTCCTCTCGCCTTTCCTGTGGAGAGCGCCTCCTCTTGAGATGGGACGGGA
This sequence comes from Capra hircus, assembly GCF_001704415.2. NCBI lineage: Eukaryota > Metazoa > Chordata > Mammalia > Artiodactyla > Bovidae > Capra > Capra hircus. Next base: position 12,291 of record NW_017214904.1, read on the forward strand.
ACGCCGGGAATTCTTTCCGAGCACGCAGGGAAAGGATCCCTCCTCTCGAGCTAGGAGGCGGAAACGGGGCTCCTCTGGATGTGGGCGGGACTCTCGTGCTTCCTCTCGAGTGTAGACGGGTATGTCGGGGAACTTCTTGAGTTTGCAGCAAGGGTGTGAAGGACCCTTTGAAAGTTCCAGAGTTTAGGTGTGATAGCCTCGGAGACGCCTGCGGAAATGGGCCTCATCTCGCCTGGAGGGGAAAACCTCCTGGATTTTCTCGAGTTGGCGCAGGTGCTCTCGACTTACGGGGACCACAGGGACCCGCTCTGGTGGCCTCAGGAAAGGCCAGTCCACCATGCGCGAGTTCTCGGGGCCTCTCTCGGGATTCCTCTCCCATCGATGCCGAGGGCCTAAGACCTTGTGTGGAGTCGGTGCCTGAAAACCTGAGGATTCCTCTCCAGTGCTGACATGGATCTTGGGGTACTTCTGGAGACTCCCCAGGGGAGTCAGTCTCGTCTGAGTGGGGGCATGCAGTTGCGCTTTCCTCCAGAGCTGTAGCAGCAGTGTCACCCTCCCTTGCGTGGATAAGGGATCTGTGGCTTTCCCCTCGAGGCTTTCCCACGAGGCTTTCCCACGAGCTTTCCCACAGGGCTGTCCCCACGTGCCCCGTGGTGTGAGTCGATCCTCGGCTTGAAAGTCGAGGCAGTGCAGGGAAAACAGGTTTCCCTGGAATGGACTGAGACATCTGGGGGACTCTGGGAATGGTGGCACGACCCTGGAGTTCCTCTCGCCTTTCCTGTGGAGAGCGTCCTCCTCTTGAGATGCGAGGGAAAAGCGGGAATTCTTTCCGCGACCACGCAGTGAAAGGATCCCTCCTCTCGAGCTATGAGGCGGAAACGAGGCTCCTCTGGATGTGGCGGAACTCTCGTGCTTCCTCCGAGTGGAGACGGGTATGTCGGGGAACTTCTTGAGTTGCAGCAAGGGTGTGAAAGGACCCTTTGGAAGTTTCCAGAGGTTAGGTGTGATTAGCCTCGAGACGCCTCAGCGGAAATGGGCCTCATCTCGCCTGGAGGGGAGAACCTCCTGGATTTTCTCGAGTTCCGCAGGTGCTCTCGACTTACGAAGGGGACCTCAGGGAGCCGCTGTGGTGGCCTCAGGAAGGCCAGTCCCCATGCGAGTTGCTCGGGGGCCTCTCGGATTCCTCTCCCGTCTATTCCAGGGCCTAAGACCTTGTGTGGAGTCGGTGCCGGAACCTGAGGATTCCTCTCCAGTGCTGACATGGATCTTGGGGTACTTCTGGAGTCTCCCCAGGGGAGTCAGTCCTCGTCTCGAGTGGGGCCATGCACGTGCGCTTTCCTCCGGAGCTGTAGGCAGCAGTGTCACGCTCCCTTGCGTGGATCAAGGGATCTGTGGCTTTCCTCGAGGCTTTCCCACGAGGCTTTCCCACGAGGCTTTCCCACAGGGCTGTCCACGTGTCACCGTGGTGTGAGCCGATCCTCGCTTGAAAGTCGAGGCAGTGCAGGGAAAACAGGTTTCCCTGGAATGGACTGAGACATCTGGGGGACTCTGGGAATGGTGGCACGACCCTGGAGTTCCTCTCGCCTTTCCTGTGGAGAGCGTCTCCTCTTGAGATGCGACGGGAACGCCGGGAATTTTTCCCGAACCTGCAGGGAAAGGATCCCTCCTCTCGAGCTAGGAGGCAGGAAAGGGGCTCCTCTGGATGTGGGCGGGTCTCTCGTGCTTCCTCTCGGTGGAGACTGGTATGTCGGGGATCTTCTTGAGTTGCAGCAAGGGTGTGAAGGACCCTCTGGAAGTTCCAGAGGTTAGGTGTGATTAGCCTCGAGACACCTCAGCGAAATGGGCCTCATCTCGCCTGGTGGGTAGAACCTCCTGGATTTTCTCGAGTTGCCGGCAGGTGCTCTCGACTTACGACGGGGACCTCAGGGACCCGCTCTGGTGGCCTCAGGAAACGCCAGTCCCCATGCGAGTTGCTAGGGGGCCTCTCGGGATTCCTCTCCTGTCGATGCCGATGCCTAAGACATTGTGTGGAGTCGGTGCC
>NW_017214905.1:0-14331 GCF_001704415.2 Capra hircus
TGAGCTATAGAGCGCGAATTGGCGCTCCTTGTGATGTGGGCGGAATCTCGTTCTTCCTCTCGACTGGAGCACGGTATGTCGGGGAACTTCACTTCTTGAGTTGCAGCAAGGGTGTGAAGGACCCTTTGGAAGTTCCAGAGGTTAGTGTGATTAGCCTCGAGACCCCTCAGCGGAAATGGGCCTCATCTCGCCTGGAGGGGAGAACCTCCTGGATTTTCTCGAGTTGCGGCAGGTGCTCTCGACTTACGACGGGGACCTCAGGGACCCGCTCTGGTGGCCTCAGGAAAGGCCAGTCCCCATGCGAGTTGCTCGGGGCCTCTCGGATTCCTCTCCCGTCGATGCTGGGCCTAAGACCTTGTGTGGAGTCGGTGCCGGAACCTGAGATTCCTCTCCAGTGCTGACATGGATCTTGGGTACTTCTGGAGTCTCCCCAGGGGAGTCAGTCCTCGTCTCGAGTGGGGGCATGCACGTGCGCTTTCCTCCCGAGCTGTAGCAGCAGTGTCACGCTTCCCTTCGCGTGGATCAAGGGATCTGGGCTTTCCCTCGAGGCTTTCCCATGAAATTTCCCAAGGCTTTTCCCACAGGCTGTCCACGTGCCACCGTGGTGTGAGTCGATCCTCGGCTTGAAAGTCGAGGCAGGCAGGGAAAACAGGTTTCCCTGGAATGGACTGAGACATCTGGGGACTCTGGGAATGGTGGCACGACCTGGAGTTCCTCTCGCCTTTCCTGTGGAGAGCGCCTCCTCTTGAGATGCGACGGGAACGCCGGGAATTCTTTCCCGACCACGCAGGGAAAGGATCCCTCCTCTCGAGCTAGGAGGCGGAAACGGGCTCCTCTGGATGTGGGCGGGACTCTCGTGCTTCCTCTCGAGTGGAGACGGGTATGTCGGGGAACTTCTTGAGTTGCCAGCAAGGGTGTGAAGGACCCTTTGGAAGTTCCAGAGGTTAGGTGTGATTAGCCTCGAGACCCTCAGCGGAAATGGCCTCATCTCGCCTGGAGGGGAGAACCTCCTGGATTTTCTCGAGTTGCGGCAGGTGCTCTCGACTTACGACGGGGACCTCAGGGACCCGCTCTGGTGGCCTCAGGAAAGGCCAGTCCCCATGCGAGTTGCTCGGGGCCTCTCGGGATTCCTCTCCCGTCGATGCTGCGGGGCCTAAGACCTTGTGTGGAGTCGGTGCCGGAACCTGAGTATTCCTCTCAGTGCTGGCATGGATCTTTGGGGTACTTCTGGGTCTCCCCAGCGGAGTCAGTCTCGTCTCGAGTGGGGGCATGCACGTGCAATTTCCTCCCGAGCTGTAGGCAGCAGTGTCACTGCTTCCCTTCGCGTGGATCAAGGGATCTGTGCCTTTCCCTGAGGCTTCACACGAGGCTTTCCAAGAGGGTTTCCCACGAGGCTTTCCACGAGGCTTTCCCACAGGTCTGTCCCAGGTGCCACCGTGGTGTGAGTCGATCCTCGGCTTGAAAGTCGAGGCAGTGCAGGGAAAACAGGTTTCCCTGGAATGGACTGAGAAATCTGGGGGACTCTGGGAATGGTGGCACGACCCTGGAGTCCCTCTCGCCTTTCCTGTGGAGAGCGCCTCCTCTTGAGATGCGACGGGAACGCCGGGAATTCTTTCCCGACCACGCAGGGAAAGGACCCCTCCTTTCGAGCTAGAAGCGGAAACGGGCTCCGCTGGATGTGGGCGGGACTCTCGTGCATCCTCTCGAGTGAGAGACAGGTATGTCGGGGAACTTCTTGAGTTGCAGCAAGGGTGTGAAGGACCCTTTGGAAGTTCCAGCGGTTAGGTGTGATTAGCCTCGAGACGCCCTCAGCGGAAATGGGCCTCATCTCGCCTGGAGGGGAGAACCTCCTGGATTTTCCTCGAATTGCAGCAGGATGCTCTCGACCTTACGACGGGACCTCAGGGACCCGCTCTGGTGGCCTCAGGAAAGGCCAGTCCCCATGTGAGTTGCTCGGGGGGCCTCTCCAGATTCCTCTTCCTTCGATGCCGGGGCCTAAGACCTTGTGTGGAGTCGTTGCCGGAACCGGAGGATTCCTCTCCAGTGCTTACATGGATCGTGGGGTACTTCTGGAATCTCCCCAGGGAGTCAGTCCTCGTCTTGAATGGGGGCGTGCACGTGCGCTTTCCTCCCGAGCTGTAGCAGCAGTGTCACGCTTCCCTTCGCGTGGATCAAGGGATCTGTGGCTTTCCCTCGAGGCTTTCCCACGAGGCTTTCCCACAGGGCTGTCCCACGTGCCACCGTGGTGTAGTTCGATCGTCGGCTTGAAAGTCGAGGCAGTGCAGGGAAAACAGGTTTCCCTGGAATGGACTGAGACATCTGGGGGACTCTGGGAATGGTGGCACGACCCTGGAGTTCCTCTCGCCTTTCCTGTGGAGAGCGCCTCCTCTTGAGATGCGATGGAACGCTTGGAATTCTTTGCCGATCACGCAGGGAAAGGATTCCACCTCTCGAGCTAGCAGGCGGAAACGGGGCTCCCTCTGGATGAGGGCGGGACTCTCGTGCTTCCTCTCGAGTGGAGACGGGTATGTCGGGGAACTTCTTGAGTTGCAGAAAGGGTGTGAAGGACCCTTTGACAGTTCCAGAGGTTAGGTGTGATTAGCCTCGAGACGCCTCAGCGGAAATGGTCCTCATCTCCCCTGGAGGGGAGAACCTCCTGGATTTTCACGAGTTGTGGCAGGTGGTCTCGACTTACGACGGGGACCTCAGGGACGCGCTCTGGTGGCCTCAGGAAAGGCCAGTTCCCATGCGTGTTGCTCGGGGGCCTCTCGGGATTCCTCTCCCGTCGATGCCGGGGCCTAAGACCTTGTGTGGAGTCGGTGCCGGAACCTGAGAATTCCTCTGCAGTGCTGACATGGGTCTTGGGGGACTTCTGGAGTCTACCCAGGGGAGTCAGTCCTCGTCTCGAGTGGGGGCATACATGTGGGCTTTCCTCCCGAGCTGTAGCCGCAGTGTCACGCTTCCCTTTGCGTGGATCAAGGGATCTGTGGCTTTCCCTCGAGGCTTTCCCACGAGGCTTTACCTCGAGGCTTTCCAACAGGGCTGTCCCTCGTGCCACCGTGGTGTAGGTCGATCGTCGGCTTGAAAGTCGAGGCAGTGCAGGGAAAACAGGTTTCCCTGGAATGGACTGAGAAATCTGGGGGACTCTGGGAATGGTGGCACGACCCTGGAGTCCCTCTCGCCTTTCCTGTGGAGAGCGCCTCCTCTTGAGATGCGACGGGAACGCCGGGAAATCTTTCCCGACCACGCAGGGAAAGGACCCCTCATTTCGAGCTAGAAGCGGAAACGGGCTCCTCTGGATGTGGGCGGGACTCTCATGCTTCCTCTCGAGTGGAGACGGGTAAGTCGGGGAACTTCTTGAGTTGCAGCAAGGGTGTGAAGGACCCTTTGGAAGTTCCAGAGGTTAGGTGTGATTAGCCTCGAGACGCCTCAGCGGAAATGGGCCTCATCTCGCCTGGAGGGGAGAACCTCCTGGATTTTTCGAGTTGCGGCAGGTGCTCTCGACTTACGATGGGGACCTCAGGGACCCGCTCTGGTTTCCTCAGGAAAGGCCAGTCCCCATGCGAGTTGTTTGAGGGCATCTCGGAATTCCTCTCCCGTCGATGCTGGCGCCTTATACCTTGTGTGGAGTCGGTGCCGGAACCTGAGAATAACTCTCCAGTGCTTACATGATTCTTGGGGTACTTCTGGAGTCTCCCAGGTGAGTCAGTCCTCATCTCTATTGGGGGCATGTATGTGCACTTTCCTCCAGAGCTGTAGCAGCAGTGTCACGCTTCCCTTCTCGAGGATCCAGGGATCTGTGGCTTTATCTGGAGGCTTTCCCACGATGCTTTTTCATGAGGAATTCCCACAGGGCTTACCCACGTGCCACCGTGGTGTGAGTCGTTCCTCGGATTGAAAGTCGAGGCAGTGCAGGGAAACAGGTTTCCCTGGAATGGACTGAGAAATCTGGGGGACTCTGGGAATGGTGGCACCACCCTGGAGTTCCTCTCGCCTTTCCTGTGGTGAGCGGCTCCTCTTGAGATGTGAGGGGAACGCTGGAAATTCTTTCCCGACCACGCAGGGAAAGGATCCCTCCTCTCGAGCTAGGAGGCGGAAACGGGGCTCCTCTGGATGTGGGCGGGACAATCGTGCTTTCTCTCGAGTGGAGACGGGTATGTCTCGGAACTTCTTGAGTTGCAGCAAGGGTGTGAAGGACCCTTTGGAAGTTCCAGAAGTTAGGTGTGATTAGCCTCGAGACCCCTCACCGGAAATGGGCCTCATCTAGAATGGAGGGGAGAACCTCCTGGTTTTTCTCGAGTGGCGGCAGGTGCTCTGGACTTACGACGGGGACCTCAGGGACCCGCTCTGGTGGCCTCAGAAAAGGCCAGTCCACATGCGAGTTGCTCGGGGGCCTCTCGGGATTCCTCTCCTGTCGATGCCGTGGACTAAGACCTTGTGTGGATTTGGTGCCGGAACCTGAGGATTCCTCTCCCGTATGACATGGGTCTTGGGGACTTCTGGAGTCTCCCCAGGGGAGTCAGTCCTCGTCTCGAGTGGGGGCATGCACGTGGGCTTTCCTCCCGAGCTGTAGCCGCAGTGTCACGATTCCCTTTGCGAGGATCAAGGGATCTGTGTCTTTCCCTCGAGGCTTTCCCACGAGGCTTTACCTCGAGGCTTTCCAACAGGGCTGTCCCTCGTGCCACCGTGGTGTAAGTCGATCATCGGCTTGAAAGTCAAGGCAGTGCAGGGAAAACAGGTTTCCCTGGAATGGACTGAGACATCTGGGGGACTCAGGGAATGGTGGCACGACCCTGGAGTTCCTCTCGCCTTTCCTGTGGAGAGCGCCTCTTCTTGAGATGCGAAGGGAACTCCGGAATTCTTTCCCGACCACGCAGGGAAAGGATCCCTCCTCTCGAGCTATGAGGCTGAAACGGGGCTCTTCTGGTTGTGGGCGGGACTCTCGTGCTTCCTTTCGAGTGGAAACGGGTATGTCGGGGAACTTCTTGAGTTGCAGCAATGGTGTGAAGGGCCCTTTGGAAGTTCCAGAGGTTAGGTGTGATTAGCCTCGAGATGCCTCAGCGCAAATGGGTCTCATCTCGCCTGGAGGGGAGAACCTCCTGGATTTTCTCGAGTTGCGCCAGGTGCTCTCGACTTACGACGGGGACCTCAGGGACCCGCTTTGGTGGCCTCAGGAAAGGCCAGTCCCCATGCGAGTTGCTCGGGAGCCTCTCGTGATGTCTCTCCCTCTCCAATGTTGTCTTGGATCTTCACTGGCCTTTCCTGAGGCCACCAGAGCGGGTCCCTGCGGTCCCCATTGTAAGTCGAGAGCACCTGCCGCAACTGGAGAAAATCAAGGATGTTCTCCCCTCCAGGCAAAATGAAGCCTATTTCCTCTGACACATCTCAAGGCTAAGCACACTTAAACTCTGGAACTTCCAAAGGGTCCTTCACACCCTTGCTGCAAATCAAGAAGTTCCCCGACATACCCGTCTGCACTTAAGAGGAAGCACGATAGTTCCGCCCACATCCAGAGGAGCCCCGTTTCCGCCTCATAGCTCGAGAGGAGGGATCCTTTCCCTTCGAGGTCGGGAAAGAATTCCCGGCGTTCTCGTCGCATCTCAAGAGGAGGCGCTCTCCACAGGAAAGGCGAGAGGAACTCCATGGTCGTGCCACCATTTCAAGCGTCCCCAGATGTCTCAGTCCATTCCAGAGGATCTTGTTTTTACAGAGTGCCTAAACTTTCATGCCGAGGATCGCCTCACACCACGGTGGCACGGGGGACAGCCCTGTGGGAAAGCCTCGTGGGAAAGCCTCTAGGAAAAGCCTAGAGGAAAAGCCACAGATCCATTGATCCACGCGACGGGAAGCATGACACTGCTGCTACAGCTCGGGAGGAAGGGGCATGCGCATGCCCCCACTCGAGACGAGGACTGATTCCCCTTGGGAGACTTCAGAAGTATCCCAAAAACATGTCAGCACTGGAGAGGAATACTCAGGTTCTGGCCCCCACTCCACACAAGGTCTTGGGCCCCGGCATCTACCGGTGAGGAATCCCGAGAGGCCCTCTAGCAACTCACATGGGAACTGGTCTTTCCTAAGGCCAACAGAACGGGTCCCTGAGGTCCCCGTCGTAAGTCGAGAGCACCTGCCACAACTCGAGAAAATGAAGGAGATTCTCCCCTTCAGGCGAGATGAAGCCCATTTCCACTGAGACGTCTCGAGGCTAATCACACCTAACCTCTGGAACTTCCAAAGGGTCCTTCACACCATAGCTGCAACTCAAGAAGTTCCACGAGAGACCCGTCGCCACTCCATAGGAATCACCAGGGTACCACCCACATCCAGAGGAGCCCCAATTCCCCCTCCTAGCTCAATGTGAGGGATCCTTTCCCTGATTGGCCGGGAAAGAATTCCTGTCGTACCTGTCGCATCTCAAGAGGAGGCACGCTCCACAAGAAAGGTGAGAGGAACTCCAGGGTCGTTCCACCATTCCAAGAGTCCCCCAGATGTCTCAGTCCTTTCCAGAGGAACTTGTTTACCCTGCACTGCCTCGACGTTCACGCGGAGGACCGACACACACGATGGTGGCACGTGGGACAGCCCTGTGGGAAAGCCTCGTGGGAAAGCCTCGAGGGAAAACAAGAAACCCCTTGATCAACCCAACGGGAAAATTGACTCTGCTCCTAATGCTCGGGAGAAAAGCGCACGCGCATGCCCCCATTGGAGACGAAGATGACTCCCCTGTGGAGACTCCAGTAGTACCCCAAGATCCATGTTAGCACTGGAGAGGAAACCTCAGGTTCGGGCACCGACTCCAAACAAGGTCTTAGGCCCCGTCATCGACCGGAGAGGAATCCCGAGAGGCCCCTTAGCAACTCGCAAGTCGACTGGCATTTCCTGAGTGGACCAGAGCGGGTTACATAAGTCCCGGTCGTAACTGGAGAGCACCTGCTGAAACTCGAGAAAATCGAGGAGGTTCTCCCCTGCAGGCGAGATGAGGCCCATTTCCGCTGAGGCGTCTCGAGTCTAATCACACCTAACCTCTGGAACTTCCAAAGGGTCCATCACACCCTTGCTGCAACTCAAGAAGTTCACCGACATACCCGTCTCCACACGAGAGGAAGCACCAGAGACCCGCCCACATCCAGAGGAGCCCCGTTTCCGCCTCCTAGCTCGAGAGGAGGGATCCTTTCCCTGCGTAGACAGGAAAGAATTCCTGGCGTTCCTGGCGCATCTCAAGAGGAGGCGCTCTCCACAGGAAAGGCGAGAGGAACTCCAGGGTCGTGCCACCATTCCCAGAGTCCCCAAGATGTCTCAGTCCATTCCAGGGAAAACTGTTTTCCTGGCACTGCCTCCACTTTCAAGCCGAGGATCGACTCACACCACGGTTGCACGAGGGAAAGCCCTGTGGGAAAGCCTCGTGGAAAGCGTCGTGGTAAAGCCTCGAGGGAAAGCCACTGATCCCTTGTTCCACGCGAAGGGAAGCGTGACAATGCTGCTAGAGCTCGGGAGGAAAGCGCACGTGCATACCCAAACTCGAGACCAGGACTGACTCCCCTGGGGAGACTCCAGAAGTACCCCAAGATCCATGTCAGCACTGGAGAGGAATCCTCAGGTTCCAGCACCGACTCCACACAAGGTCTTAGGCCCCGGCATCGTCGGGAGAGGAATCCCGAGAGGCCCCCGAGCAACTCGCATGGGGACTGGCCTTTCCTAAGGCCAACAGAGCGGGTCCCTATTGTGCCCTTTGTAAGTTGAGAGCACCTGCCGCAACTCGAGAAAATCCAGGAGGTTCTCACCTCCAGGCGTGATGAGGCCCATTTCCGCTGAGGCGTCTCAAGGCTAATCACACATAACCTCTGAAACTTCCAAAGGGTCCTTCACACCCCTGCTGCAACTTAAGAAGTTCCCAGATAAACCCATCTCCACTCGAGAGGAAGCACGAGAGTCCCGCCCACATCCAGAGGAGCCCCGTTTCCACCTCCTAGCTCGAGAGCAGGGATCCGTTCCCTGCGTGGTCGGGAAAGAATTCCCGGCGTTCCCGTCGCATCTCAAAAAGAGGCGCTCTCCACAGGAAAGGCGAGAGGAACTCCAGGGTGGTGCCACCATTCCCAGAGTGCCCCAGATATCTCAGTCCATTCCAGGGAAACCTGTTTTCCCTGCACTGCCTCAACTTTCAAGCCGAGGATCGACTCACACCACGGTGGCACGTGGGACAGCCCTGTGGGAAAGCCTCGTGTGAAAGCCTCATGGGAAAGCCCCGAGGGAAAGCCACTGATCCCTTGATCCTCGGGAAGGGAAGCGTGACACTGCTGCTGCAATTCGGGAGGAAAGCACACGTGCATGCCCCTACTTGAGACGAGGACTGACTCCCCTGGGGAGACTCCAGAAATACCCCAAGATCCATGTCAGCACTGGAGAGGAATCCTCAGTTTCCGGCACCGTCTCCACACAAGGTTTTAGGCCCCGGCATAGACGGGAGAAGAATCCCGAGAGGCCCCCGAGCAACTCGCTTGGGGACTGGCCTTTCCTGAGGCCACCAGAGCGGGTCCCTGAGGTCCCCGTCGTAAGTCGAGAGCACCTGCCGCAACTTGAGAACATCCAGGAGGTTCTCCCCTCCAGGCGAGATGAGGCCCATTTCCGCTGAGGCGTCTCGAGGCTAATCACACCTAACCTTTGGAACTTCCAAAGGACCCTTCACACCCTTGCTGCAACTCAAGAAGTTCCCCGACATACCCGTCTCCACTCGAGAGGAAGCACCAGAGACCGGCCCACATCCAGAGGAGCCCCGTTTCCGCCTCCTAGCTCGAGAGGAGGGATCCTTTCCCTGCGTGGTCGGGAAAGAATTCCGGGCGTTCCTGTCGCATCTCAAGAGGAGGTGCTCTCCACAGGAAAGGCGAGAGGAACTCCAGGGTCGTGCCACCATTCCCAGAGTCCCCCAGATGTCTTAGTCCATTTCAGGGAAACCTGATTTCCCTGCACTGCCTCGAATTTCTAGCCGAGGATCGACTCACACCACGATGGCACGTGGGACAGCACTGTGGGAAAGCCTCGTGGGAAAGCCTCGAGGGAAAGCCACAGATCCCTTGATCCACGCGAAGGGAAGCGTTGCACTGCTGCTACAGCTCGGGAGGAAAGCGCACGTTCATGCCCCCACACAAGACGACGACTAACTCCCCTGGGGAGACTTCAGAAGTACCCCAAGATCCATGTCAGCACTGGAGAGGAAACCTCAGGTTCCGGCACCGACTCCACACAGGGTCTTAGGCCCCGGCATCGACGGGAGAGGAATCCCGAGAGGCCCCAGAGCAACTCGCATGGGGACTGGCCTTTCCTGAGGCCACCAGAGCGGTTCCCTGAGGTCCCCGTAGTAAGTCAAGAGCACCTGCCGCAACTCGAGAAAATCCAGGAGGTTCTCCCCTCCAGGCGAGATGAGGCCCTTTTCCTCTGAGGCGTCTCGAGGCTAACCATACCTAACATCTAGAACTTCCAAAGGGTCCTTCACACCCTTGCTGCAACTCAAGAAGTTCCCCGACATACCTGACTCCACTCGAGAGGAAGCACGAGAATCCCGCCCACATCCAGAGGAGCCCCGTTTCCGCCTCATACCTCGAGGTCAGGTATCCTTTCCCTGCATGTTCGGGAAAGAATTCCCGGTGTTCCCGTCGCATCTCATGAGGAGGCGCTCTCCACAGGAAAGGCGGAGGAACTCCAGGGTCATGCCACCATTCCAAGAGTCCCCCAGATATCTCAGTCTGCCGGGGTCCAGCCCCGCTGGATCCAGGGAATTCGACGGATGGACGGCGTTGTCGTGGAAAGTCTTTTTTATTTATTAATGTAAGATTAGATTAAGAAATTATAGTGTAGTAAGAAGATTAACTGGAGGAAAAGGGCTGAATATCTTGGTTTACGTGGAAGGCCAATAAAATTCCAGACAAAGAATTTTCACCATCTACGTTGGGCCACCAGCCCCTGCTTGTATATCTAAGGGTGCCTCACCTTAAGCTCCCTTTCGTGCAGGTCTTAACAGCCAGGCAAGTAAGTAGACCTGGCGAGCCTCCGCGCCCCTGGTGGAGATTCAGCCTGAAGTTAAAGTAAAAAGCAGAGAGAAGGAAAGGGAGAGAAGAAGAAAGAGAGAAAAAGACACGGGGGGAGCCTGAGTCTCAAGAAACCAGGCCGAGAGACTAGTTCGAGAAACTGGTCCGAGAAACTGGCCCCATCCTTTATTGTTCATAAAGCCTTTTATACTTTTGATAAAACATGGAGTTCAATGGGTAACACAAAATTATGTAGCGTTTGCACCCCAGACTCTTTCTGTACATCATTTTGTATACAAAAGGTCTCTGGTGATTTACATTATCTTCTGGCCAAGAGGCTTGTTAAACACTTTTTGGCTCTCTTCCTTAATGAATGTTAATTTTGTTTCCTCTGAAGTGTTTTTCTTTAATCTGCATTTCCTTAAAGCATTAAAGTTACATCTCTATAAAACAAAGGTGCAGTGGGTTATAACAAAGAAGGTACTTAACTCAAAGATCTAATGTTCCTAATACCAGGTCTACTACTTGTTTTTTTAATATACCAACTCTATCTAAAAATAAAGGATATGAAAATTTAGCAGCAAGCATTGACCCAAAAAATGAAACTTTTAATCAGTCCTATTATAAAGATTTTGACTCCTCGGATGCCCCTACATTCCTAGGATGCTTTAAGCTTCCTGTGCCTCCTGGGGAAAGGAGGCCTCAAACAATCACATGCCCAGCTGTACGAGTCCTGCAGGCAGGCTAGAAAGCATTCAGAGGGGTTTTTGGATTGAAACACTCTTTCAAATGCTGAAGACTAAAGCCCTGAATTGACTTTTTCCAGAAAATGTCAGAAGAGTGGAAAAGCAGAGCAAAAAAGCCGGCAGATTTTTGTTGGGGTATGTGCGTAGGAACTTCCAGAGGGGTCCCTGAAGTCTGAACACACCATGCCTATGTCAGTTTTCTTCCTCATGACGTTATCACGGACGGGAGTCCTCATACTGGCTCCCAGCATCAGTCCAATCCAGAGGAACCTGTTTTCCCTGCACTGCCTCGACTTTCACGCTGAGGATCAACTCACACCACGGTGGCACGAGGGAAAGCCCTGTGAGAAAGCCTCGTGGGAAAGCCTCCAGGGAAAGCCACAGATCCCTTGATCCACACGACGGGAAGCGTGACCCTGCTGCTACAGCTCGGGAGGAAAGCACACGTGCATGCCCTCACTTGAGAGGAGGATTGACTCTCCAGGGGAGACTCCAGAAGAGCCCCAATATCCATGTCAGCACTGCAGAGGAAACCTCAGGTTCCGGCCCCGAACCACACAAGTTGTTCGGCCCGGGCATCAACAGGAGAGTTATCAAGAGAAGCCCCCCAGCATCTGGCATGGGGACTGGCCTTTGATGAAGCCACCAGAGCGGGTCCCTGAGGTCCCCGTTCGTAAGTCGGGAGCACCTGCCGCAACTCGAGAAAATCCAGGAGGTTCTCCCCTCCAGGCGAGATGAGGCCCATTTCCAATGAGGTGTCTCGAGGCTAATTACATCTAATCTCTGGAACTTCCAAAGGGTCCTTCACACCCTTGCTGCAACTCAAGAAGTTCCCCGACATTCCCATCTCCACTCGAGAGGAAACACGAGGGTCCTGCCCACATCCAGAGTAGCCCCGTTTCATCCTCCTAGCTAGAGATGAGGGATCCTTTCCCTGCTTGGTCGGGAAAGAACTTCCGGCATTCCCGTCGCATCTCAGGTGGAGGCGCTCTCCACAGGAAGGGAGAGAGGAACTCCATGGTCGTGCCACCATTTCAAGCGTCCCCAGATGTCTCAGTCCATTCCAGAGGATCTTGTTTTTACAGAGTGCCTAAACTTTCATGCCGAGGATCGCCTCACACCACGGTGGCACGGGGGACAGCCCTGTGGGAAAGCCTCGTGGGAAAGCCTCTAGGAAAAGCCTAGAGGAAAAGCCACAGATCCATTGATCCACGCGACGGGAAGCATGACACTGCTGCTACAGCTCGGGAGGAAGGGGCATGCGCATGCCCCCACTCGAGACGAGGACTGATTCCCCTTGGGAGACTTCAGAAGTATCCCAAAAACATGTCAGCACTGGAGAGGAATACTCAGGTTCTGGCCCCCACTCCACACAAGGTCTTGGGCCCCGGCATCTACCGGTGAGGAATCCCGAGAGGCCCTCTAGCAACTCACATGGGAACTGGTCTTTCCTAAGGCCAACAGAACGGGTCCCTGAGGTCCCCGTCGTAAGTCGAGAGCACCTGCCACAACTCGAGAAAATGAAGGAGATTCTCCCCTTCAGGCGAGATGAAGCCCATTTCCACTGAGACGTCTCGAGGCTAATCACACCTAACCTCTGGAACTTCCAAAGGGTCCTTCACACCATAGCTGCAACTCAAGAAGTTCCACGAGAGACCCGTCGCCACTACCATAGGAATCACCAGGGTACCACCCACATCCAGAGGAGCCCCAATTCCCCCTCCTAGCTCAATGTGAGGGATCCTTTCCCTGATTGGCCGGGAAAGAATTCCTGTCGTACCTGTCGCATCTCAAGAGGAGGCACGCTCCACAAGAAAGGTGAGAGGAACTCCAGGGTCGTTCCACCATTCCAAGAGTCCCCCAGATGTCTCAGTCCTTTCCAGAGGAACTTGTTTACCCTGCACTGCCTCGACGTTCACGCGGAGGACCGACACACACGATGGTGGCACGTGGGACAGCCCTGTGGGAAAGCCTCGTGGGAAAGCCTCGAGGGAAAACAAGAAACCCCTTGATCAACCCAACGGGAAAATTGACTCTGCTCCTAATGCTCGGGAGAAAAGCGCACGCGCATGCCCCCATTGGAGACGAAGATGACTCCCCTGTGGAGACTCCAGTAGTACCCCAAGATCCATGTTAGCACTGGAGAGGAAACCTCAGGTTCGGGCACCGACTCCAAACAAGGTCTTAGGCCCCCGTCATCGACCGGAGAGGAATCCCGAGAGGCCCCTTAGCAACTCGCAAGTCGACTGGCATTTCCTGAGTGGACCAGAGCGGGTTACATAAGTCCCGGTCGTAACTGGAGAGCACCTGCTGAAACTCGAGAAAATCGAGGAGGTTCTCCCCTGCAGGCGAGATGAGGCCCATTTCCGCTGAGGCGTCTCGAGTCTAATCACACCTAACCTCTGGAACTTCCAAAGGGTCCATCACACCCTTGCTGCAACTCAAGAAGTTCACCGACATACCCGTCTCCACACGAGAGGAAGCACCAGAGACCCGCCCACATCCAGAGGAGCCCCGTTTCCGCCTCCTAGCTCGAGAGGAGGGATCCTTTCCCTGCGTAGACAGGAAAGAATTCCTGGCGTTCCTGGCGCATCTCAAGAGGAGGCGCTCTCCACAGGAAAGGCGAGAGGAACTCCAGGGTCGTGCCACCATTCCCAGAGTCCCCCAGATGTCTCAGTCCATTTCAGGGAAACCTGATTTCCCTGCACTGCCTCGAATTTCTAGCCGAAGATCGACTCACACCACGATGGCACATGAAACAGCCCTGTGGGAAAGCCTCGTGGGAAAGCCACGAGGGAAAGCCACAGATCCCTTGATCCATGCAAAGGGAAGCGTGACACTGCTGCTACAGCTCGGGAGGAAAGCGCACGTTCATGCCCCCACACAAGACGACGACTAACTCCCCTGGGGAGACTCCAGAAGTACCCCAAGATCCATGTCCACACTGGAGAGGAATCCTCCGGTTCCGGCACCGACTCCACACAAGGTCTTAGGCCCCGGCATCGAAGGGAGAGGAATCCTGAGAGGCCCCGAGGAACTCGCATGGCTCCTGGCCCTTCCTGAGGCCACTAGAGCGGTCCCTGAGGTCCCCGTCGTAAGTCGAGAGCACCTGCCGCAACTAGAGAAAATCCATTAGGTTCTCCCCTCCAGGCGAGATGAGGCCCATTTCCGCTGAGGCGTCTCAACGCTAATCACACCTAACCTCTGGAACTTCCAAAGGGTCCTTCACACCCTAGCTGCAACTCAAGAGGTTCCAGGAGAGACCGTCGCCACTCCATAGGAATCACCAGGGTACCACCCACATCCAGAGGAGCCCCAATTCCCCCTCCTGGCTCAAGATGAGGGATCCTTTCCCTGATTGGCCGGGAAAAAATTCCTGTCGTACCTGTCGCATCTCAAGAGGAGGCACGCTCCACAAGAAAGGTGAGAGGAACTCCAGGTCGTTCCACCATTCAAGAGTCCCCAGATGTCTCAGTCCTTTCCAGAGGAACTTGTTTACCCTTCACTTCCTCGACTTCGGTCAGGAGGACTCACACGATGGTGGCACGTGGGACAGCCCTGTGGGA
>NW_017214906.1:0-14330 GCF_001704415.2 Capra hircus
ACCATAGGCTATCTAACAGCCTCATGACAGGGGTCCAGAACATTTGTAATCATATTTTACAGAGCAAAAGCATTTACAGGCCCATGCAAAGTATAGTAAGTTTTTAGCTGTTTTGTTAGCTTCACCCAAGTATCTAAATCCCTTTTTTGGAAACCAAGGACATTCTCTCGTAACAGTAGTCTTTTAATCTTTAATTTGTCTTTTTTGTTTAACAGTTACAAAATTACTTGTATAAAGAGGTGTCATTGTTTTGAGTCATTGTTACCCATGTCAGAAAATTAAGAGTTATAGAAAAGTCTGCCTTGACAAAAAGGTTTTACCTTAGCCAAGGGGGTTTTGTTTTAAACCCTAAGATAGCAGGTTTCTTTTCAACCTCTAGAGCACCAGGTTTCTCTTAAACCCTTGAACACTTCCCACTCCTCCTCACCCTGTCTATCCTACAGGGGGTCCGTGGCACCCTGAGTGGGGTCTAGCCGTCCCGAACACTCAACATTGGGGAGTACCCAAAGTACTCCGGGGGAGTGATTAAGTCACTCCGGGGGGAGCAACAGAGAGTGCTCCGGGGGGAGCAAGAGTGCCGCGGAGCTTTTTCGATTAGCCTGTTCGGGGCGCCACTTGCGGGGTCCAGCCCCGGGGATCAGGGAATTCGAAGGGTGGACGGCGTTGGCGTGGAAAGACTTGTTTATTTATTAATGTAAGATTAGATTAGGAAACTATAGTGTAGTAAGAAGATTAAGTGGAGGAAGAGGGCTGAATAGCTTGGTTTCGCGGAAGGCCAATAAAAATTCCAGACAAGGAATTTGCACCATCTACGCTGGGCCACCGCGCCCGCTTGAATATCTAAGGGTGCCTCGCCTTAAGCTCCCTTTCGCGCGGGTCTTAACAGCCGGGGCAAGTAAGTAGACCTGGCGAGCCTCCGCCCCAGATGGAGATTCAGCCTGAAGTTAAAGTAAAGAGCAGAGAGAGGGAAGGGAGAGAAGAGGAGAGAGAGAGACATGGGGGGAGCCAGAGTCCCAAGAAACCAGGCCGAGAGACTAGTTCGAGAAACTGGTCCGAGAAACTGGTCCCGGCCCCTGGCCCCCGTCCTTTATTGTTCAGAAGGCCTTTTATACTTTTGATAAAACACGGAGATCAATGGGTAACACAGAATTATGTAGCGTTCGCAGCCCAGACTCTTTCTATACATCATTTTGTATACAAAAGGTCTCAGGTGATTTACATTATCTTCTGGCCAAGAGCTTGTTAACACTTTTTATCTCTCTTCCTTAATGAATGTTGATTTTGTTTCCCCTGAAGTGATTTTCTTTAATTTGCATCTCCTTAAAGCATTAAAGTTACATCTCTATAGAACAAAGGTGCAGTGGGATATAACAAAGAAGGTACTTAACTCGAAGATCTAATGTTGCTAATACCAGGTCTACTACTTGTTTTTCTATATACCAACTATATCTAAAAATAAAGGATATGAAAATTTGGCAGCAAGCATTGACCCAAAAAATGAAACCTTTAATCAGTCCTATTCTAAAGATTTTGACTCCTCGGAAGCTCCTACATTCCTAGGATGTTTTAAGCTTCCTGTGCCTCCTGCGGTCAGGAGGCCTCAAACAATCACATGCGCAGCTGTACGAGTCCTGCAGGCAGGCTAGAAAGCCATCAGAGGGTTTTTGGATTGAAACACTCTTTCAAATGCAGAAGACTAAAGCCCTGAATTGACTTTTTCCAGAAAATGTCAGAAGAGTGGAAAAGCAGAGCACAAAAGCCGGCAGATTTTTGCTGGGGTACATGCTTACGAATTTCCAGAGGGGTCCCTGAAGTCTGAGCACGCCTTGCGTATGTCAGCTTCCTTCCTCATGACCTTGTCATGGGCGGGATTCCTCACACTGGCTCCCGGCACCCGCCCACATCCAAAGGAGCCCCGTTTCCGCCTCTTTGCTCGAGATGAGGGATCCTTTCCCTACTTGGTCGAAAAAGAATTCCCGAGGTTCCCGTCGCATCTCAAGAGGAGGCCCTCTCCACAGGAAAGGGGATAGGTACTCCAGGTCAGGCCACCATTCCAAGAGTCCCCCAGATGTCTCAGTCCACAGAGAGCAAACTGCCTCGACTTTCACGCCGAAGATCGACTCAAACCACAGTGGCACGTGGGACAGCCCTGTGGTAAAGCCTCGTAGGAAAGCCTCGTGGGAAAGCCTTGAGGGAAAGCCTCGAGGGAAAGCCACAGATCCCTTGATCCACGCGATGGGAAGCGTTACACTGCTTCCACAGCTCGGAGGAAAGCGCACGTGCATGCCCCACTCGAGACGAGGACTGACTCCCTGGGGAGACTCCAGAAGTACCCCAAGATCCATGTCAGCACTGGAGAATAATTCTCAGTTTACGGCCCCGACTTCACAAAAGGTCTTAGGCCCAGCATTGAAGGGAGAGGAATCCTGAGAGGCCAATAAGCAACTCGCACGGAGAGTGGCCTTTCCTGAGGCCACCAGATAGGGTCCCTGTGGTCCCCGTCGTAAATCGAGAGCACCTACCGCAACTCGAGAAAATCCTGGAGATTCTCCCCTCAGGCTAGATGAGGCCCATTTCCGCTGAGGCGACTCGAGGCTAATCACATCTAACCTTTGGAACTTCCATAGGGTCCTTCACACCCTTGCTGCAACTCAAGAAGTTCCCCGACATACCCTTGTCCACTCGAGAGGAAGCGCGAGCGTCCCTTGCACATCCAGAGAAGGCCCTTTTCCACCTTGTAGCTCGAGATGAGGATCCTTTCCCTGCGTGGTCGGGAAAGAATTCCTGGCATTCCCGTCGCATCCAAGAGGAAGCGCTCTCCACAGGAAAGGCGAGAGGAACTCCAGGGTCGTGCCACCATTCCAAGAGTCCCCCCAGAGGACTGAGTCCATTCCAAAGGAAACTCTTTTACCTGCACTGCCTTGACTGTCACGTTGAGGATCGACTCACACCACGGTGGCACGTGGGACAGCCCTGTGTGTTAGCCTCGTGGGAAAGCCTCATGTGAAATCCTACAGGGAAAGCCACACATCCCTTGATCCACCCGTCGGGTAGCATGACACTGCTGCCACCGTTAGGGAGGAAAGCCCACGTGCATTTCCCCCACTCGAGACGAGGACTGACTCCCCTGGGGAGAGTCCAGAAGTACCAAAAATCCACATCAGCACTGGAGAGGAATCCGCAGTTTCCGGTCCCAACTCAACACAAGGTCTTTGACTCGGGAAATGCAAGCAGTTAAAAGATCTCTCCTTTGGAGCCTCGAGGGGGATCGGGGCTTCTCTGGATGTGGGCGGGACCTCGTGCTTCCTTTGAGTGTAGACGGGTATGTCGGGAAAGCTCTTGAGTTGCAGCAAGTGTGTGAAGGAACCATTGGAAGTTCCAGAGGTTAGGTGTGCTTAGCCTAGATGCGTCAGTGGAAATAGGCCTCATTTTGCCTGTAGGGGAGAACCTCCTGGATTTTCTCGAGTTACGGCAGGTGCTCTCGAATTACGACGGGGACCTCAGGGAACCTGTCTCGTGGCCTCAGGAAAGGCCAGTCCCCATGCAAGTTGCCAGGGGACTCTCGGGATTCCTCTTGGGTCGATGCCGGGGCCTAAGACCTTGTGTGGAGTCGAGGCCGGATCCTGAGGATTCCTCTCCAGTGCTGACATGGTTCTTGGGTACTTCTAGAGTCTCCCAGGGAAGTCAGTTCGTCTCGAGTGTGGGCATGCACGTGCGCTTTCCTCCCGAGCTGTAGCAGCAGTGTCACGCTTCCTAACGCGTGGTCAAGGGATCTGTAGCTTTCACTCAAGTCTTTCCTTCAAGGCTTTCCCAAGAGTCTTTCCACAGGGCTGTCCCCTGCCACCATGGTGTGAGTCGATCCTCGCTTGAAAGTCGAGGCAGTGCAGGGAAAACAGGTTCCTCTGGAATGGACTGTGACATCTGGGGGACTCTTGGAATGGTGGTACGACCCTGGAGTTCCGCTCGCCTTTCCTGTGGAGAGCGCCTCCTCTTGAGATGGGACGGGAACGCCGGGAATTCTTTCCCGACCAAGCAGGGAAAGGATCCGTCATCTCGAGGTCCGAGGCAGAAACGGGGCTCCTCTGGATGTGGGCGGGACCCTCGTGCTTCCTCTGGAGTGGAGACGGTATGTCGGGGAACTTCTTGAGTTTCAGCAAGGTTGTGAAGGAACCTTTGGAATTTCCAGAGTTTAGGTGTGATTAGCCTCGAGTGCCTCAGCGGAAATTGGCCTCACCTTGCCTGGAGGGGAGAACCTCCTGGATTTTCTCGAATTGTGGCAGGTGTTCTCAACGTACGCTGGGACCTCAGGGACCGCTCTGGTGGCGTCAGGAAAGGCCAGTTCCCATCCGAGTGGCTACGGGGCCTCTCAGGATTCCTCTCCCGTCGATGGTGGGGCCTAAGACCTTGTGTGAAGTCGAGGCCGGTACCTGAGGATTCTCTCCGGTGGTGACATGGTTCTTGGGGTACTTCTTGAGTCTCCCCAGGGGTGTCAGTCCTCTTCTCAGCGGGATCATGCAAGAACGCTTACCTCCTGAGCTGCAGTAGCAGTGTCAC
The DNA here is from genome assembly GCF_001704415.2 of Capra hircus. Lineage (NCBI taxonomy): Eukaryota > Metazoa > Chordata > Mammalia > Artiodactyla > Bovidae > Capra > Capra hircus. The sequence goes on from NW_017214906.1 coordinate 4,555, forward strand.
GCTGCCCGTCGCGTGGATCAAGAGATCTATGTCTTTCCCTCGAGTATTTTCTCACGGGGCTTTCCCTCGAGGCTTTCCCACGAGGCTTTCCCCCATCGCTGTCCCACGTGCACCATGGTGCCAGTCGATCCTCGGCGTGAAAATCAAGGCAGTGCAGGGAAAACAGGTTCCTCTGGAATGGACTGAGACATCTGGGGGACTCTTGGAATTGTGGCACGACCCTGGAGTTCCTCTCGCCTTTCCTGTGGAGAGCGCCTCTTTCTTGAGATGCGGTGGGAACGCCGGGAATACTTTCCCGACCAAGCAGGGAAAGTCCCGTGGTCCAGCCCGGTGGATCCAGCGTGATTCGAAGGTGGGGACGTAGTCGTCATCTTTGGAAATATACATATTTAATCCCAGATATAAAGAGATTAGAAATGGATTGTGTAGTAGGAAGATTATTGGAGAAAAAGAGGCTGAATAACTTGGATTACGTGGAATAGCATCCATCCTCCAGTAGAGAATTCAGCCAGAAAAACGGGAGCAAAAAAGAAGCGACATGGGGGAATCAGTCTTTCCGGAAACTGATCTGATTTCTTTATTTTTGGTTTTGCTTGTATACCTCTTGTTACACATAGGGATGAATACAGAGTCACGCAGGAGTCGGCATCCTGACCTTTATCAAAATCAGGTGCTTCACATAAATGTATAAAAAAAAAGGTCTTAGGGATCTTACATCATCTTCTGGCCATGAATGAGACCTGCTGACATTTTATGATCCTTTCTTTCTGATAACCAAATAAACTTATTTCTTCCAAGGGTGTTTTTTTCTTAAACCAGGCACCACCCTCCAAATAAAGTTACATTCCTATAGGGTGAGGGTGTAGTGAGTTACAATCAAGAAAGGAATTTATTTAACCCAAGGTTAACATGATTAGTCTTAAAGGTGAATTCTTATTTCTCCTATATGCTTAAAGGTTAATACTTATTTCTCCTATATACTAGTTATATTCATTATAAGGGTAGGGAACATGGAGATTTATCAGCAAACATCAGCCTAACAAATGAAAATCCTTTCATCAATTCTCCCCTTAAGATCTATTTAGTCTTAAGATATGATAAAGTTACATTCTTACATAGAAAGGACACAGTGATATATAACAAAGTACAGTGATCTATTACAAAAGTGAAAATCCATTAACTCAAAAAGTCTAGTATTGCTAACATCAAAAACTGCTATATTTCCTTTGCTATATTCCAAATACATTGATTAATATATTCCCAAGTGCCTAAGGATATGGAGGCCTGGTGGCAATCATTGACTCAACAAGAAGAAAAAGTCCTATGCTAATTAAGACTCTCAAAATACTCCAAAACTCTCTGTGCTGTTTACAGTTGAGAGGCAGTAAACAATCTTGTGCCTAGTGGCAGCAGTATGGATAATCCTGTCACACAAGCTGGTCTGTCAGCAGAGAGGTTTGACCTAAAATATCCTTGTCCCACCCAGAGCAGGGAATTAGCAGCAATTTTTGACACAACAAATGAAGAACCCTTCACCAATATAATTCCTAACCAACTATACTAATAATTTCTAACTCCCCAAAATAATTTGCCTTTAGTAAGTCTAAAACATCTCATGCCTCTCAGGTTGGGAGGCTGTAAACAATCACATGTGGCCGGACAAACCTATAAAGGTGGGCTAGATAACCTTCAGAGGAGTCGGCAAGCTGAAACACTCTTGTCATGCCAAGAATATTTATTGCCTTGAAGCTGCACGTTTACTTCTTCTCCGAGAGAAACAGTTATGGGGGAGAGCCCCCGTAAAGTCAGAAGTGTAGGTGAGAGCATAAAACAGACTCTGGTTTTGGGGTTCGATGCTCGGGAACAGGGGGTTACCTGAGGCTTGATCACGCCTTTGCGCATGCCAAGCCTCCTTCCTCATGACCTTTGCCATAGGCGGAATTCCTCACGCTGGTCCCCGGAAGGAAAGGATCCCTCATCTCGAGCGACGAGGCGGAAACGCGCCTCCTGTGGATGTAGGGGGGACCATCTTGCTTATTCTCGAGTGGAGACGGGTATGTCGGGGAACTTCTTGAGTTGCAGCAAGGGTGTAAAGTACCTTTTGGAAGTTCCAGAGGTTAGGTGTGATTAGCCTCGAGACACCTCAGTGGAAATGGGCCTCATCTCGCCTGGAGGGGAGAACCTCCTGGATTTTCTCGAGTTGCGGCAGGTGCTCTCGACTTACGACGGGGACCTCAGGGGCCAGCTCTGGTGGCCTCAGGAAAGGCCAGTCCCCATTCAAGTTTCTAGGGGCCTCTCAGGATTCCTCTCCTGTCGATGCCGGGGCCTAAGACCTTGTGTGAAGTCGGGGCTGGAACCTGAAGATTCCTCTCCAGTGCTGACATGGATCTTGTGGTACTTCTGGAGTCTCCCCAGGGGAGTCAGTCCTCGTCTCGAGTGGGGGCATGCACGTGCGCTTTCCTCCTGAGCGGTAGCAGCAGTGTCACGCTTCCCGTCGCGTGGATCAAGGGATCTGTGGCTTTCCCTCTAGGCTTTCCCATGAGGCTTTCCCACAGGGCTGTCCCACATGCCACCTTGGTGTGAGACGATCCTCGGCGTGAAAGTCATGGCAGTGCAGGGAAAACAGGTTCCTCTGGAATGGACTGAGACATCTGGGGAACTCTTGGAATGGTGGCACGACCCTGGAGTTCCTCTGGCCTTTCCTGTGGAGAGCACTTCCTCTTGAGATGCGACGGGAACGCCAGGAATTCTTTCCCGACCACGCAGGGAAAGGATCCCTCCTCTCTAGATACGAGGCGGAAACGGGGCTCCTCTGGATGTGGGTGGGACCCTCGTGCTTCATCTCGAGTGGAGACGGGTATGTTGGTGATCTTCTTGACTTGCCGCAGGGGTGTCAAAGACCCTTTGGAAGTTCCAGAGGTTAGGTGTGATTAGCCTCGAGATGCCTCAGGGGAAATGGGCCTCATCTCGCCTGGAGGGGAGAACCTCCTGGATTATCTTGAGTTGGAGCAGGTGCTCTCGTCTTAGCATGGGGACCTCAGGGACCCGCTCCTGTGGCCTCAGAAAAGGCCAGTGCCCATGGGAGTTGCTAGGGGGCCTCTCAGGATTCCTCTCACGTCGATGCCGGGGCCTAAGACCTTGTGTGGAGAGCCCGAGCGGAGGCGGCGCGGAGCGTTTCGGTTCTCAGTGCCTGGGGCACCGGTGTGTGGTGTGAGGCTGCGGCGGAGCCTCTACACTGAAGGTGCGAGAGGTTGGCAGCTTCGATTGAAGCACATCGAGCGGCGACAGCAGTGAAAGTCATGAGCGACAGCGGCGAGGAGAACTACGGCGAGGGGGAATCCCGTTCTGCTTCCAGAAGCGGAAGTGCTCATGGATCTGGGAAATCTGCAAGTCATACCCTGCAAGGTCTCGCTCCAAGGAAGATTCCAGGCGTTCCAGATCAAAGTCCAGGTCAGATCGGAATCTAGGTCTAGATCCAGAGAAGTTCTTGAGGCATTATACAAGGTCAACGATCTCGGTCCCGGTCCCATAGAAGATCTCGTAGCAGATCTTACAGCAGAGATTATGAAGAATGGCATAGCCACAGTCATTCTCCCATGTCTACTCGCTGGCGTCATGTTGGGAATCGGGCAATCCTGATCCTAACTGTTGTCTTGGAGTATTTGGATTGAGCTTGTATACTACAGAAAGAGATCTAAGAGGAATGTTTCTAAATATGGCCCAATTGCTGATGTATCTATTGTATATGACAGCAGTCTAGACGTTCAAGAGGATTTGCCTTTGTATACTTTGAAATGTAGATGATGCCAAGGAAGCAAAGAGCGTGCCAATGGAATGGAGCTTGATGGATGTAGGATCAGAGTTGACTTCTCCATAACGAAAGACACATACTTCCAACAGCAGGAATTTACATGGGGAGACCGTAACCTATGGCAGCTCACGCCGTCGAGATTACTATGACAGAGGATATGATCGAGGCTATGATGATCGGGACTATTACAGCAGATCGTCAGAGGAGGAGGAGGAGGAGGGAGGAGGAGGAGGATGGAGAGCTGCTCAAGACAGGGATCAGAAATACAGAAGACGGTCACCTTCTCCTACTATAGTCGTGGAGGATACAGATCACGTTCAGATCTCGATCATACTCACCTCATCGCTATTAAAGCATGAAGATGAAGACTTTCTGAAACTGCCCTAGAGTTGGGATATTGTTTGTGGACAATATTTTTATTGTCTCCTGTTTAAAAGTGAAGCAGTGCCTGGTGAAGTTAGGTGACTTTTACACCTTTTATGATGATACTTTTGGTGGAGTTGAAATGCTGTTTTCATTCTGCATTTGTGTAGTTCGGTGCTTTGTTCAAAGTTAAGTGTTTTCAGAAAAGTATGTTTTTACATGTATTTTTTTACAGTCTAAAATTTTGACTGCTGAGAAGTTTCTATTGTACAGAACTTCATTTAAATGGTTTTTCTACTGAATACAGGGTATTCTGAAGATTGAAGCCTGTGTGTAAAATGCTACCAAATGGCAAAAAGCACATAAGTTTGGTTTTTAATTTTCTTTCTAACATATCAATGCTTAGGAGAACTGTTCTGATTAGATTGTCAGTAGTAAATTAAAGAAAAAATGCCGCGTTTTCCTCGAGTCCATGAACATACATACTTAATATACTGCAGTTAAGTGATAAAAATTACGCTCTGTAACTCTATATGCTAGTGTTAAAACTAAGATCTTTCAATACAGCAAATGCTTAATGCTTATATAAATGTGATTTGACAGCCTTTATGTAATCTGTATTATACATAGCAGGGAATAAGATGAGTTGCACAATGTATGCCTTAAAAAGGCTATTTCTTAAAGCTGTTAGAAGGGGATAATGGTATTTCAATTAGTAATCAGCAAGTGAAAATAATATTCCACACAAATGTACTCTTGTTCTTCTAGCTTTTAAGACTATAATGGAAAAATGGGTGGTTCAGAGTTTTGAGAAAAAAGAAGGGAACCTACACATGTGTTGTGGATGATCTGAAGACTTTGCCTGTTCATTTTTTAAATACTAATTTCAGGTTCTTTGCTTACCAAAGGAGGCCCAATTTCACTCAAAAGTTTTGAGAATGTGTTTAAATAAATGCAAAGAAAAGAGTAAAAAGGAAAGAAAAAAAGACCTGCGAGGAGTTGGGCAGGAACCTGAGGATTCTCTACAGTGCTGACATGGATCTTGGGTAGCTCTGGAGCCCCCCCAGGGAAGTCAGTCTTCGTCTCGAATGGGGGCATGCACGTGCGCTTTCCTCCGAGCTGTAGCAGCAGTGTCACGCTTCCGGTCGCGTGGATCAAGTGATCTGTGGCTTTTCCTCCAGGCTTTACCACGAGGCTATCCCAGAGGGCTGTCCCACATGCCGCCGAGGTGTGAGTCGAACCTCGGCGTGAAAGTCGAGGCAGTGCAGGGAAAACAGGTTCCTCTGGAATGGACTGAGACATCTAGGGGACTCTTGGAATGGTGGCACGACTCTGGAGTTCCTCTCGCATTTCCTGTGGAGAGCGCCTCCACTTGAGATGCGACGGGAACGCCGGGAATTCTTTCCGACGAAGCAGGGAAAGGATCCCACATCTCGAGCTACGAGGCGGAAAGGGGCTCCTCTGGATGTGGGCGGACCCTCGTGCTTCCTATCGAGAGGAGACGGGTATGTCAGGGAACTTCTTGAGTGGCAGCAAGGGTGTGAAGGACCCTTTGGAAGTTCCAGAGGTTAGGTGTGATTAGCCTCCAGACGCTTCAGCGGAAATGGGCCTCATCTCGCCTGGAGGGGAGAACCTCCTGGATTTTCTCGAGTTGCGGCAGGTGCTCTCGACTTACGACGGGGACCTCAGGGACCCGCTCTGGTGGCCTCAGGAAAGGCCAGTCCACATGCGAGTTGCTCGGGGGCCTCTCGGATTCCTCTACCATCGAGGCCGGGCCTAAGACCTTGTGTGGAGTCGGTGCCGGAACCTGAGGATTCTTCTGCAGTGCTGACATGGATCTTGGGGTACTTCTGGAGTCTCCCCAGGGGAGTCAGTCCTCGTTTGAGTGGGCGCATGCACGTGCGCTTACCTCCGGAGCTGTGGCAGCAGTGTCATGCTTCCCTTCGCCTGGATCAAGGGATCTGTGGCTTTCCACGAGGCTTTCCCACAGGGCTATCCCACGTGCCACCGTGGTGTGAGTCGATCGATGGCTTGAAAGTCAACGCAGTGCAAGGAAAACAGGTTTCCCTGGAATGGACTGAGACATCTGGCGAATCTGGGAATGGTGGCACGACCCTGGACTTCCTCTCTCGACTTTCCTGTGGAGAGCGCTCCTCTTGAGATGCGACGGGAACGCCGGGAATTCTTTCCCGACCACTCAGGGAAAGGATCCCTTCTCTCGAGCTAGGAGGCGGAAACGGTGCTCCTCTGTATGTGGGCGGGACTCTCGTGCTTCCTCTCGAGTGGAGACGGCTATGTCGGCGAAATTCTGGATTTGCAGCAAGGGTGTAAAGGACCCTTTGGAAGTTCCAGAGGTTAGGTGTGATTAGCCTCGAGACGCCTCAGTGGAAATGGTCCTCATGTTGCCAGGAGGGGAGAACCGCCTGGATTTTCTCGAGTTGCGGCATGTGCTCTCGACTTTCGACGGGGACCTCAGGGACCCGCTCTGGTGGCCTCAGGAAAGGCAGTCCCTATGCGAGTTGCTCGGGGGCCTCTGGGGATTCCTCTCCATCGATGCCAGGGACTAGACCTTGTGTGGAGTCGGTGCCGGAACTTGAGCATTCCTCTGCAGTGCTGACATGGATCTTGGGGTACTTCTGAAGTCTCCCCAGGGGAGTCAGTCCTCGTCTCGAGTGGGGGCATGCTCGTGCGCTTTCCTCCCGAGGTGTAGCAGCATTGTCACGCTTCCCGGCGAGTGAATCAAGGGATCTGTGTCTTTTCCTTGAGGCTTTCCCTCGAGGCTTTCCCACGAGGCTTTCCCACAGGGCTGTCCCACGTGCCACCGTGGTGTGAGTTGATCCTCTGCTGAAAGTCGAGACAGTGCAGGGAAAAACAGGTTTCCCTTGAATGGACTTAGACATCTGGGGAACTCTGGGAATGGTGGCACGACCCTGGAGTTCCTCTCGCCTTTCCTGTGGAGAGCGCCTCCTCTTTAGATGGGACGGGAACTCCGGGAATTCTTTCCGGACCACGCAGGGAAAGGATGCATCCTCTCGAGCTATGAGGCAGAAACGGGGCTCCTCTGGATGTGGGCGGACTGTCGTGCTTCCTCTCCAGTGGAGACGGGTTATGTCGGGAACTTCTTGAGTTGCAGCAAGGTGTGAAGGACCCTTTGGAAGTTCCAGAGGTTAGGTGTGATTAACCTCGAGACGCCTCAGCAGAAAAGGGCCTCATCTCGCCTGGAGGGGAGAACCTCCTGGATTTTCTCGAGGTGCGGCAGGTGCTGTCGACTTACGACGGGGACCTCAGGGACCCGCTCTGGTGGCCTGAGTAAAGGCCAGTCCCCATTCGAGATGTTTGGGGGCCGCTCGGAATTCCTCTACCGTCGATGCCGGGCCTAAGACTTTGAGTGGAGTCGTGACGCAACCTGAGGATTCCTCTCCCACTGCTGACATGGATCTTGGGGTACTTCTAGTGTCTCCCAGGGGAGTCAGTCCTCGTCTCGAGTGGCGGCATGCAGTTCGATTCCCTCCCCAGCTGTAACAGCAGTGTCACGCTTCCCGTCGAGTGGATCAAGGGATCAGTGTCTTTCCCTTGAGGCTATCACATGAGGCTTTCCCAGGAGGCTTTCCCACAGGGCTGTCCCACGTGCCACCGTGGTGTGAGTCGATCCTCGGCATGAAATCGAGGCAGTGCAGGGAAAACAGTATTCCCTGGAATGGACTGAGACATCTGGGGGACTCTGGGAATGGTGGCACGAGTCTTGAGTTCCTCTCGCCTTTCCTGAGGAGACCGCCTCCTCATGAGATGCGACGGGAATGCAGGCAATTCTTTCCCAACCACGCAGGGAAAGGATCCATCCTCTCGAGCTAAGAGGCAAACGGTGCTCCTCTGGATGTGGGCGGGACTCTCGTGCTTCCTCTCCAGTGGAGACGGTTATGTCGGGGAACTTCTTGAGTTGCAGCAAGGGTGTGAAGGACCCTTTGGAAGTTCCAGAGGTTAGGTGTGATTAACCTCGAGACGCCTCAGTGGAAATGGGCTCATCTCGCCTGGAGGGGAGAACCTCCTGGATTTTTTCGAGTTGGGGCAGGTGCTCTCGACTTACGAAAGGGACCTCAGGGACCCGTTCTGGTGGCCTCAGCAAAGGCCGGTCCCATGCGAGATGCTTGGGGGCTTCTCGTTATTCCTCTACCTTCGATGTCGGGGCCTAAGACCTTGTGTGGAGTTGGTGCCCGAAATCTGAGGATTCATCTGCAGTGCTGACATGGATCTTGGGGTACTTCAGGAGTCTCCCCAGGGGAGTCAGTGCTCGTCTCGAGTGTGGGCATGCAGTTCGATACCCTCCCGAGCTGTAGCAGCAGTGTCACGCTTCCCGTCGAGTAGATCAAGGGATCTGTGGCTTTTCCCTCGAGGCTTTCCCACGAGGCTTTCCCACAGGACTGTCCCCGTGCCACCGTGGTGTGAGTCGATCCTCGGCTTGAAAGTCGAGGCAGTGCAAGGAAAACAGTTTTTCCCTGGAATGGACTGAGACATCTGGGGGAATCTGGGAATGGTGGCACGACCCTGGAGTTCCTCTCGCCTTTCCTGTGGAGAGTGCCTCCACTTCAGATGTGACGGGAACGCCGGGAATTCTTTCCCGCACACGCAGGGAAAGGATCCCTGCTCTTGAGCTTTGAGGCGAAATCGGGGCTCCTCTGGATGTGGGCAGGACTCTCGTGCTTCCTCTCGAGAGGAGACGGGTATGTCGGGGATCTTCTTGAGCTGCAGCAAGGGTGTGAAGGACCCTTTGGAATTTCCCGAGGCTGGTGTGATTAGCCTCGAGACGTCTGTGCGGAAATGGGCTTCATCTCGCCTGGAGGGGAGAACCTCCTGGATTTTCTCGAGTTGCGGCAGGTGCTCTCGACTTACGACGGGGACCTCAGGGACCCGTTCTGGTGGCCTCAGGAAAGGCCAGTGCCCATGCAAGTTGCTCGGGGCCTCTCGGATTCCTCTCCCGTAGATGCCGGGGCTAAGACCTTGTGTGGAGTCGGTGCCGGAACCTGAGGACTCCTCTCCAGTGCTGACATGGATCTTGGGGTACTTCTGGAGTCTCCCCAGGGGAGTCAGTCCTCGTCTCGAGTGGGGCATGCACGTGCGCTTTCCTCCCAAGCCTGTAGCAGCAGTGTCACGCTTCCATCGCGTGGATCAAGGGATCTGTGCTTTCCCTCCAGGCTTTCCCACGAGGAGGCTTTCCCACAGGGCTGTCCATGTGCCACCGTGGTGTGAATGCATCTTCGGCTTGAAAGTCGAGGCAGTGCAGGGAAAACAGATTTCCCTGGAATGGACTGAGACATCTGGGGACTCTGGAATGGTGGCACGACCCTGGAGTTCCTCTCCGCCTTTCCTGTGGAGAGCGCCTCCTCTTGAGATGGCGACGGAAGGCGGAATTCTTTCCGAACACGCAGGGAAAGGATCCCCCTCTCGAGCTAGAGGCGGAAACGGGGCTCCTCTGGATGTGGGCGGGACCTCGTGCTTCTCTCGAGTGGAGACGGGTATGTCGGGAACTTCTTGAGTTGCAGCAAGGGTGTGAAGGACCCTTTGGAAGTTCCAGAGGTTAGGTGTGATTAGCCCTCGAGACGCCTCA
>NW_017214907.1:0-14330 GCF_001704415.2 Capra hircus
CCCCAGTGGAGTAGCGGACTGACTGCCCTGAGAGACTCCAGAAGCTTACACCAAGATCCATGTCAGCACTGCAGAGGAATCCTCAGGCTTCCAGCACCGACTCCACACAAGATCTTAGGCACCCGCGCATCGAAGGGAGAGGAATCCCGAGAGGCCCCGAGCAACTCGCATGGGACTGGCCTTTCCTGAGGCCTCCAGAGCGGTCCCTGAGTCCCCGTCGTAAGTGAGAGCACCTGCCGCAACTCGAGAAAATCCAGGAGGTTCTCCCCTCCAGGCGAGATGAGCCCATTTCCGCTGAGGGCGTCTCGAGGCTAATCACATCTAACATCTGGAACTTCCAAAGGGTCCTTCACACCCTTGCTGCAACTCAAGAAGTTCCCCGACATACCCGTCTCCACTCAAGAGTAACATGAGAGTCCCGCCCATTTCCAGAGTGGCCCCGTTTCCGACTGCTAGCTCGAGAGGAGGATCCTTTCCCTGCGTGGTCGGGAAAGAATTCCTAGCATTCCTGTCGCATCTCAAGAGGAGGCCTCTCCACAGGAAAGACGAGAGGAACTCCAGGATCAGGCCCCCATTCCCAGAGTCCCCCTGATTTCTCAGGCCATTGCAGGGAAACCTGTTTTCCCTGCACTGCCTCGACTTTCAAGGGAGGATCGACTCACACCACGGTGGCACGTGGACAGCCCTGTGGGGGAAGCCTCGCTGGGAAAGCCCTGTGGGAAAGCCTCGAGGAAAGCCCCTGATCCCTTGATCCACGCAAAGGGAAGCGTGACACTGCTGCTTCGCTCGGGAGGAAAGCGCACGTGCATTCCCCCACTCGAGACGACGACTGACTCCCCGGGAGACTCCAGAAGTACCCCAAGATCCATCTCAGCACTTGGAGAGGAATGCTCAGGTTCCGGCACCTACTCCACACAAGATCTTAGCCCCGGCATCACTGGGAGAGGAATCCCGAGAGGCCCCCCGAGCAACTCGCATGGGGACTGGCCTTGCCTGAGGCCACCAGAGCGGGTCCCTGAGGTCCCCGTCGTAAGTCGAGAGCACCTGCCGAACTCGAGAAAATCCAGGAGGTTCTCCCCTCCAGGCGAGATGAGGCCATTTCCGCTTGGAGGCGTCTCGAGGCTAATCACACCTAAACTCTGGAACTTCCAAAGGGTCCTTCACACCCTTGCTGCAACTCAAGAAGTTCCCCGAGCATACCCGTCTACACTCGGAGAGGAAGCACGAGAGTCCGCCCACATCCAGAGGAGCCCCGTTTCCAGCCTCCTAACTCGAGAGGAGGGATCCTTTCCCTGCGTGGTCGGGAAAGAATTCCCGGCGTTCCGTCCAACCTCAAGTGGAGGCGTCTCTCCACAGGAAAGCGAGAGGAACTCCCGGGTTGTGCCACATTCCCAGAGTCCCCCAGATGTTCAGTCCATTCCAGGGAAACCTGTTTTCCCTGCACTGCCTCGACTTTCAAGCCGAGGATCGACTCACACCACGTGGCACGTGGGACAGCCCTGGTGGGAAGGCCTCGTGGAAAGCCTCGAGGGAAAGCCACAGATCCCTTGATCCACGCGAAGGGAAGCGTGACACTGCTGCTACAGCTCGGGAGGTAAGCGCACGTGCGATCCCGCACTCGAGACGACGAGTGACTCCCCTGGGAGACCCAGAAGTACACCAGGATCCATGTCAGCACTGAGAGGAATGCCTCAGGTTCGGCACCACTCCACACAAGATCTTAGGCCCGGCATCGAAGGGAGAGGAATCCCGAGAGCCCCGGAGCAACTCGCCATGGGGACTGGCCTTTCCTGAGGCCACCAGAGCGGGTCCCTGAGGTCCCGTCGTAAGTCGAGAGCACCTGCCGCAACTCGAGAAAATCCAGGAGGTTCTCCCCTCCAGGCGAGATGAGGCCCATTTCCGCTGAGGCGTCTCGAGGCTAATCACACCTAACCTCTGGAACTTCCAAAGGGTCCTTCACACCCTTGCTGCAACTCAAGAAGATCCCCGAACATACCCGTCTCCACTCGAGAGGAAGCACGAGAGTCCCGCCACATCCAGAGGAGCCCGTTTCCGCCTCCTAGCTCGAGAGGCAGGGATCCTTTCCCATGCAGTGGTCGGGAAAAGAGATTCCCAGTGTTTCCAAGGTGCATCTCAAGAGGAGGCGCTCTCCACAGGAAAAGACGAGAGGAACTCCAGGGTCGTGCCACCATTCCCAGAGTCCCCCAGATGTCTCCAGTCCATTCCAGGGAAACCTGTTTTCCCTGCACTGCCTCGACTTTCAAAGCCGAGGATCGACTCACACCACTGTGGCACGTGGGACAGCCCTGTGGGAAAGCCTCGTGGAAGCCTCGTGGAAAGCCTCGAGGGAAAGCCCGAGGATCCCTTGATCCACGCGAAGGAAGCGTGACACTGCTGCTACAGCTCGGAGGAAAGCGCACGTGCATGCCCCACTCGAGTACGACGGACTGACTACCCTGGAGAGACTCCAGAAGTACCCCAAGATCCATGTCAGCACTGGAGAGGAATCCTCAGGTTCCGGCACCGACTCCACACAAGGATCTTAGGCCCCGCATCGACGGGAGAGGAATCCCGAGAGGCCCCCGAGCAACTCGCATGGGACTGGCCTTTCCTGAGGCCACCAAGAGCGGGTCCCTGAGGTCCCCGTCGTAAGTCGAGAGCACCTGCCGCAACTCGAGAAAATCCAGGAGGTTCTCCCTCCAGGCGAGATGAGGCCCATTTCCGCTGAGGCGTCTCGAGGCTAATCACACCTAACACTCTGGAACTTCCAAAGGGTCCTTCACACCCTTGCTGCAACTCAAGAAGTTCCCGACATACCCGGTCTCCACTCGAGAGGAAGCACGAGAGTCCCGCCCACATCCAGAGGAGCCCCGTTTCCGCCTCCTAGCTCGAGAGGAGGGATCCTTTCCCTGCGTGGTCGGGAAAGAATTCCCGGCGTTCCGTCGCATCTCAAGAGGAGGCGCTCTCCACAGGAAAGCGAGAGGAACTCCAGGGTCGTGCCACCATTCCCAGAGTCCCCCAGATGTCTCAGGCCATTCCAGGGAAACCTGTTTCCCTGCACTGCCTCGACTTTCAAGCCGAGGATCGACTCACACCACGGTGGCACGTGGGACAGCCCTGTGGGAAAGCCTCGTGGGAAAGCCTGGTCTGGGAAAGCCTCGAGGGAAAGCCCACTGATTCCCTTGATCCACGCAAGGGAAGCGTGACACTGCTGCTACAGCTCGGGAGGAAAGCGCACGTGCATTCCCCACTCGAGACGACGACTGACTCCCCTGGGAGACTCCAGAAGTACCCCAAGATCCATGTCAGCACTGAGAGGAATCCTCAGGTTCCGGCACCGACTCCAACAAGATCTTAGGCCCGGCATCGACGGGAGGAATCCCGAGAGGCCCCCGAGCAACTCGCATGGGGACTGGCCTTTCCTGAGGCCACCAGAGCGGGTCCCTGAGGTCCCGTCGTAAGTCGAGAGCACCTGCCACAACTCGAGAAAATCCAGGAGGTTCTCCCTCCAGGCGAGATGAGGCCATTTCCGCTGAGGCGTCTCGAGGCTAATCACACCTAACTCTGGAACTTCCAAAGGGTCCTTCACACCCTTGCTGCAACTCAAGAAGTTCCCCGACATACCCGTCTCCACTCGAGAGGAAGCACGAGAGTCCCGCCCACATCCAGAGGAGCCCGTTTCCGCCTCCTAGCTCGAGAGGAGGGATCCTTTCCCTGCGTGGTCGGGAAAGAATTCCCGGCGTTTCCCGTCGCATCTCAAGTAGGAGGCGCTCTCCACAGGAAAGGCGAGAGGAACTCCAGGGTCGTGCCACCATTCCCAGAGTCCCCCAGATGTCTCAGTCCATTCCAGGGAAACCTGTTTTCCCTGCACTGCCTCGACTTTCAAGCCGAGGATCGACTCACACCACGGTGGCACGTGGGACAGCCCTGTGGGAAGCCTCGTGGGAAAGCCTCGTGGGAAAGCCTCGAGGGAAAGCCACAGATCCCTTGATCCACGCGAAGGGAAGCGTGACACTGCTGCTACAGCTCGGGAGGAAAGCGCACGTGCATTCCCGCACTCGAGACGACGACTGACTCCCTGGGAGACTCCAGAAGTACCCAAGATCCATGTCAGCACTGGAGAGGAATCCTCAGGTTCCGGCACCTGACTCCACACAAGATCTTAGGCCCGGCATCGACGGAGAGGAATCCCGAGAGGCCCCCGAGCAACTTGCATGGGGACTGGCCTTTCCTGAGGCCACCAGAGCGGGTCCCTGAGGTCCCCGTCGTAAGTCGAGAGCACCTGCCGCAACTCGAGAAAATCCAGGAGGTTCTCCCCTCCAGGCGAGATGAGGCCCATTTCCGCTGAGGCGTCTCCAGGCTAATCACACCTAACCTCTGGAACTTCCAAAGGGTCCTTCACACCCTTGCTGCAACTCAAGAAGTTCCCCGACATACCCGTCTCCACTCGAGAGGAAGCACGAGAGTCCCGCCCACATCCAGAGGAGCCCGTTTCCGCCTCCTAGCTCGAGAGGAGGGATCCTTTCCCTGCGTGTCGGGAAAGAATTCCCAGGCTTTCCGTCGCATCTCAAGAGGAGGCGCTCTCCACAGGAAAGGCGAGAGGAACTCCAGGGTCGTGCCACCATTCCCAGAGTCCCCCAGATGTCTCAGTCCATTCCAGGGAAACCTGTTTTCCCTGCACTGCCTCGACTTTCAAGCCGAGGATCGACTCACACCACGGTGGCACGTGGGACAGCCCTGTGGGAAAGCCTCGTGGGAAAAGCCTCGTGGGAAAGCCTCGAGGGAAAGCCCCATGATTCCTTGATCACGCAAAGGGAAGCGTGACACTGCTGCTATCAGCTCGGGAGGAAAGCGCACGTGCATTCCCCCACTCGAGACGACGACTGACTCCCCTGGGGAGACTCCAGAAGTACCCCAAGATCCATGTCAGCACTGGAGAGGAATCCTCAGGTTCCTGGCACCTGACTCCACACAAGATCTTTAGGCCCCGGCATCGACGGGAGAGGAATCCCGAGAGGCCCCGAGCAACTCGCATGGGGACTGGCCTTTCCTGAGGCCACCAGAGCGGGTCCCTGAGGTCCCCGTCGTAAGTCGAGAGCACTGCCGCAACTCGAGAAAATCCAGGAGGTTCTCCCCTCCAGGCGAGATGAGGCCCATTTCCGCTGAGGCGTCTCCGAGGCTAATCACACCTAACCTCTGGAACTTCCAAAGGGTCCTTCACACCCTTGCTGCAACTCAAGAAGTTCCCCGACATACCCGTCTCCACTCGAGAGGAAGCACGAGAGTCCCGCCCACATCCAGAGGAGCCCGTTTCCGCCTCCATAGCTCGAGAGGAGGGATCCTTTCCCTGCATGGTCGGGAAAGAATTCCCGGCGTTTCCCGTCGCATCTCAAGAGGAGGGCTCTCCACAGGAAAGGCGAGAGGAACTCCAGGGTCGTGCCACCATTCCCAGAGTCCCCAGATGTCTCAGTCCATTCCAGGGAAACCTGTTTTCCCTGCACTGCCTCGACTTTCAAGCCGAGGATCGACTCACACCATCGGTGGCACGTGGGACAGCCCTGTGGGAAAGCCTCGTGGGAAAGCCTCGTAGGGAAAGCTCGAGGAACCACAGATCCCTTGATCCACGCGAAGGGAAGCGTGACACTGCTGCTACAGCTCGGGAGGTAAAGCGCACGTGCATGCCCCCACTCGAGACGAGGACTGACTCCCCTGGGGAGACTCCAGAAGTACCCCAAGATCCATGTCAGCACTGGAGAGGAATCCTCAGGTTCCGGCACCGACTCCAAACAAGGTCTTAGGCCCTGGCATCGACGGAGAGGAATCCCGAGAGGCCCCGAGCAACTTGCATGGGGACTGGCCTTTCCTGAGGCCACCAGAGCGGGTCCCTGAGGTCCCCGTCGTAAGTCGAGAGCACCTGCCGCAACTCGAGAAAATCCAGGAGGTTCTCCCCTCCAGGCGAGATGAGGCCCATTTCCGCTGAGGCGTCTCAGGCTAATCACACCTAACCTCTGGAACTTCCAAAGGTCCTTCACACCCTTGCTGCAACTCAAGAAGTTCCCCGACATACCCGTCTCCACTCGAGAGGAAGCACGAGAGTCCCGCCCACATCCAGAGGAGCCCCGTTTCCGCCTCCTAGCTCGAGAGGAGGGATCCTTTCCCTGCGTGTCGGGAAAGAATTCCCAGGCATTTCCGTCGCATCTCAAGAGGAGGCGCTCTCCACAGGAAAGGCGAGAGGAACTCCAGGGTCGTGCCACCATTCCCAGAGTCCCCCAGATGTCTCAGTCCATTCCAGGGAAACCTGTTTTCCCTGCACTGCCTCGACTTTCAAGCCGAGGATCGACTCACACCACTGGTGGCACGTGGACAGCCCTGTGGGAAAGCCTCGTGGGAAAGCCTCGGTGGGAAAGCCTCGAGGGAAAGCCACAGATCCCTTGATCCACGCGAAGGGAAGTGTGACACTGCTGCTACAGCTCGGGAGGAAAGCGCACGTGCATGCCCCACTCGAGACGAGGACTGACTCCCCTGGGAGACTCCAGAAGTACCCCAAGATCCATGTCAGCACTGGAGAGGAATCCTCAGGTTCCGGCACCGACTCCACACAAGGTCTTAGGCCCCGGCATCGACGGGAGAGGAATCCCGAGAGCCCCGAGCAACTCGCATGGGGACTGGCCTTTCCTGAGGCCACCAGAGCGGGTCCCTGAGGTCCCCGTCGTAAGTCGAGAGCACCTGCCGCAACTCGAGAAAATCCAGGAGGTTCTCCCCTCCAGGCGAGATGAGGCCCATTTCCGCTGAGGCGTCTCGAGGCTAATCACACCTAACCTCTGGAACTTCCAAAGGGTCCTTCACACCCTTGCTGCAACTCAAGAAGTTCCCCGACATACCCGTCTCCACTCGAGAGGAAGCACGAGAGTCCCGCCCACATCCAGAGGAGCCCCGTTTCCGCCTCCTAGCTCGAGAGGAGGGATCCTTTCCCTGCGTGTCGGGAAAGAATTCCCGGCGTTCCCGTCGCATCTCAAGAGGAGGCGCTCTCCACAGGAAAGGCGAGAGGAACTCCAGGGTCGTGCCACCATTCCCAGAGTCCCCAGATGTCTCAGTCCATTCCAGGGAAACCTGTTTTCCCTGCACTGCCTCGACTTTCAAGCGAGGATCGACTCACACCACGGTGGCACGTGGGACAGCCCTGTGGGAAAGCCTCGTGGGAAAGCCTCGTGGGAAAGCCTCGAGGGAAAGCCACAGATCCTTGATCCACGCGAAGGGAAGCGTGACACTGCTGCTACAGCTCGGGAGGAAAGCGCACGTGCATGCCCCCACTCGAGACGAGGACTGACTCCCCTGGGGAGACTCCAGAAGTACCCCAAGATCCATGTCAGCACTGGAGAGGAATCCTCAGGTTCCGGCACCGACTCCACACAAGATCTTAGGCCCCGGCATCGACGGGAGAGGAATCCCGAGAGGCCCCAGAGCAACTCGCATGGGGACTGGCCTTTCCTGAGGCCACCAGAGCGGGTCCCTGAGGTCCCCGTCGTAAGTCGAGAGCACCTGCCGCAACTCGAGAAAATCCAGGAGGTTCTCCCCTCCAGGCGAGATGAGGCCCATTTCCGCTGAGGCGTCTCGAGGCTAATCACACCTAACCTCTGGAACTTCCAAAGGGTCCTTCACACCCTTGCTGCAACTCAAGAAGTTCCCCGACATACCCGTCTCCACTCGAGAGGAAGCACGAGAGTCCCGCCCACATCCAGAGGAGCCCCGTTTCCGCCTCCATAGCTCGAGAGGAGGGATCCTTTCCCTGCGTGGTCGGGAAAAGAATTCCCGGCGTTTCCGTCGCATCTCAAGAGGAGGCGCTCTCCACAGGAAAGCGAGAGGAACTCCAGGGTCGTGCCACCATTCCCAGAGTCCCCAGATGTCTCAGTCCATTCCAGGGAAACCTGTTTTCCCTGCACTGCCTCGACTTTCAAGCCGAGGATCGACTCACACCACAGGTGGCACGTGGGACAGCCCTGTGGGAAAGCCTCGGGCTCGGGAAAGCCTCGAGGGAAAGCCACAGATCCCTTGATCCATGCGAAGGGAAGCGTGACACTGCTGCTACAGCTCGGGAGGAAAGCGCACGTGCATGCCCCCACGTCGAGACGTAGCGGACTGACTGCCCTGGAGAGACTCCAGAAGTACACCCAAGATCCATGTCAGCACTGGCAGAGGAATCCTCAGGTTCCGGCACCGACTCCACACAAGATCTTAGGCACCGGCATCGAAGGGAGAGGAATCCCGAGAGGCCCCGAGCAACTCGCATGGGGACTGGCCTTTCCTGAGGCCTCCAGAGCGGGTCCCTGAGGTCCCCGTCGTAAGTTGAGAGCACCTGCCGCAACTCGAGAAAATCCAGGAGGTTCTCCCCTCCAGGCGAGATGAGGCCCATTTCCGCTGAGGCGTCTCGAGGCTAATCACATCTAACATCTGGAACTTCCAAAGGGTCCTTCACACCCTTGCTGCAACTCAAGAAGTTCCCCGACATACCCGTCTCCACTCAAGAGTAAGCATGAGAGTCCCGCCCATTCCAGAGGAGCCCCGTTTCCGACTGCTAGCTCGAGAGGAGGGATCCTTTCCCTGCGTGGTCGGGAAAGAATTCCTAGCATTCCTGTCGCATCTCAAGAGGAGGCGCTCTCCACAGGAAAGACGAGAGGAACTCCAGGATCAGGCCCCATTCCCAGAGTCCCCCTGATTGTCTCAGGCCATTGCCAGGGAAACCTGTTTTCCCTGCACTGCCTCGACTTTCAAGGCGAGGATCGACTCACACCACGGTGGCACGTGGGACAGCCCTGTGGGAAAGCCTCGTGGGAAAGCCCTGTGGGAAAGCCTCGAGGGAAAGCCCCTGATCCCTTGATCCACGCAAAGGGAAGCGTGACACTGCTGCTTCAGCTCGGGAGGAAAGCGCACGTGCATTCCCCCACTCGAGACGACGACTGACTCCCCTGGGGAGACTCCAGAAGTACCCCAAGATCCATCTCAGCACTGGAGAGGAATGCTCAGGTTCCGGCACCTACTCCACACAAGATCTTAGGCCCCGGCATCCACTGGAGAGGAATCCCGAGAGGCCCCGAGCAACTCGCATGGGGACTGGCCTTGCCTGAGGCCACCAGAGCGGGTCCCTGAGGTCCCCGTCGTAAGTCGAGAGCACCTGCCGCAACTCGAGAAAATCCAGGAGGTTCTCCCCTCCAGGCGAGATGAGGCCCATTTCCGCTGAGGCGTCTCGAGGCTAATCACACCTAAACTCTGGAACTTCCAAAGGGTCCTTCACACCCTTGCTGCAACTCAAGAAGTTCCCCGAGATACCCGACTACACTCGAGAGGAAGCACGAGAGTCCCGCCCACATCCAGAGGAGCCCCGTTTCCGCCTCCTAACTCGAGAGGAGGGATCCTTTCCCTGCGTGGTCGGGAAAGAATTCCCGGCGTTCCCGTCACACCTCAAGTGGAGGCGCTCTCCACAGGAAAGGCGAGAGGAACTCCCGGGTTGTGCCACATTCCCAGAGTCCCCCAGATGTGTCAGTCCATTCCAGGGAAACCTGTTTTCCCTGCACTGCCTCGACTTTCAAGCCGAGGATCGACTCACACCTCGGTGGCACGTGGGACAGCCCTGTGGGAAGGCCTCGTGGGAAAGCCTCGAGGGAAAGCCACAGATCCCTTGATCCACGCGACAGGGAAGCGTGACACTGCTGTTACAGCTCGGGAGGTAAGCGCACGTGCATACCCGCACTCGAGACGACGAGTGACTCCCCTGGGGAGACTCCAGAAGTACCCCAGGATCCATGTCAGCACTGGAGAGGAATCCTCAGGTTCCGGCACCGACTCCAAACAAGGTCTTAGGGCCTGGCATCGAAGGGAGAGGAATCCCGAGAGGCCCCGAGCAACTTGCATGGGGACTGGCCTTTCCTGAGGCCACCAGAGCGGGTCCCTGAGGTCCCCGTCGTTAGTCGAGAGCACCTGCCACAACTCGAGAAAATCCAGGAGGTTCTCCCTTCCAGGCGAGATAAGGACCATTTCCGCTGAGGTGTCTCAAGGCTAATCACACCTAACCTCTGGAACTTACAAAGGGTCCTTCACACCCTTGCTGCAACTCAAGAAGATCCCCAACATACCCGTCTCCACTCGAGAGGAAGCACGAGAGTCCCGCCCAAATTCAGAGGAGCCCCGTTTCCGCCTCCTAGCTCGAGAGGAGGGATCCTTTCCATCAGTGATCGGGAAAGAGTTCCCAGTGTTTCCGGTGCATCTCAAGAGGAGGCGATCTCCACAGGAAAGGCGAGAGGAACTCCAGGGACGTGCCACCATTCCCTAAGTCCCCCAGATGTCCCAGTCCATTCCAGGGAAACCTGTTTTCCCTGCACTGCCTCTACTTTCAAGCCGAGGATCGACTCACACCACTGTGGCACGTGGGACAGCCCTGTGGGAAAGCCTCGTGGGAAAGCCTCGAGAGAAAGCCTCGTGGGAAAGCCTCGAGGGAAGCCACAGTTGCTTTGATTCACGCGAACGGAAGTGTGACACTGCTGCTACATCTCGGAAGGAAAGCGCACGTGCATGCCCCCACTCGATACGAGGACTGACTACCCTGGAGAGACTCCAGAAGTACCCCAAGATCCACATCAGCACTGGCAGAGGAATCCTCACGTTCCGGCACCGACTCCAAACAAGGTTTTAGGCCCCTGCATCGACGGGAGAAGAATCCCGAGAGGCCCCGAGCAACTAGCATGGGTACTGGCCTTTCCTGAGGCCATCAGAGCGGGTCCCTGAGGTCCCCGTCATAAGTCGAGAGCAACCTGCCGCAACTCGATAAAATCCAGGAGGTTCTCCCCTCCAGGCGAGATGAGGCCCGTTTCCTCTGAGGCGTCCCAGGCTAATCACACCTAACCTCTGGAACTTCGAAAACGGTCCTTCACATCCTTGCTGCAACTCAAGAAGTTCCCCGACATACCCGTCTCCACTCGAGAGGAAGCACGAGAGTCCCGCCCACATCCAGAGGAGCCCCGTTTCCGCCTCATAGCACGAGAGGAGGGATCCTTTCCCTGCATGGTCGGGAAAGAATTCCCGGCGTTCCCGTCGCATCTCAAGAGGGTAGGCTTTCCACAGGAAAGGCGTCAGGAACTCCAGGGTCCTTCCACCATTCCCAGAGTCGCCCAGATGTCTCAGGCCATTCCAGGGAAGCCTGTTTTCCCGGCACTGCCTCAAATTTCAAGCCGAGGATCGACTCACACCATGGTGGCACGTGGATAGCGCTGTGGTAAAGCCTCGTGGGAAAGCCTGGTGGGAAAGCCTCTAGGGAAAGCCTCGAGGGAAAGCCACTGTTCCCTTGATTCACGCGAAGGGAAGCATGACACTGCTGCTACAGCTCGGGAGGTAAGCGCTCGTGCATGCCCCCACTCGAGACGAGGACTGACTCCCCTGGGGAGACTCCAGAAGTACCCCAATATCCAAGTCAGCACTGGAGAGGAATCCTCAGGTTCCGGCACCGACTCCAAACAAGGTCTTAGGCCCGGCATCGACGGTAGTGGAATCCCGAGATGCCCCGAGCAACTCGCATGGGGACTGGCCTTTCCTGCGGCCACCAGAGAGGGTCCCTGAGGTCTCCGTCGTAAGTCGAGAGCACCTGCCGCAACTCGAGAAAATCCAGGAGGTTCTCCCCTCCAGGCGAGATGAGGCCCATTTCCGCTGAGGCGTCTCGAGGCTAATCACACCTAACCTCTGGAACTTCCAAAGGGTCCTTCACACCCTTGCTGCAACTCAAGAAGTTCCCCGACATACCCGTCTCCACTCGAGAGGAAGCACAAGAGTCCCGCCCACATCCAGAGGAGCCCCGTTTCTGCCTCCTGGCTCGAGAGGAGGGATCCTTTCCCTGCGTGTTCGGGAAAGAATTCCCGGCATTTCCGTCGCATCTCAAGAGGAGGCGCTCTCCACAGGAAAGGCGAGAGGAACTTCAGGGTCGTGCCACCATTCCCAGAGTCACCCAAATGTCTCAGTCCATTCCAGGGAAACATGTTTTCCCTGCACTGCGTCGACTTTCAAGCCGAGGATCGACTCACACCACGGTGGCACGTTGGGACAGCCCTGTGGGAAAGCCTCATAGGAAAGCCTCGTGGGAAAGCCTCGAGGGAAAGCCACAGATCCCTTGATCCACGCAAAGGGAAGTGTGACACTGCTGCTACAGCTCGGGAGGAAAGCGCACGTGAATGCCCCCACTCGAGACGAGGACTGACTCCCCTGGGGAGACTCCAGAAGTACCCCAAGATCCATGTCAGCACTGGAGAGGAATCCTCAGGTTCTGGCACTGACTCCACACAAGATCTAGGCCCCAACATCGACGGGAGAGGAATCCCGAGAGACCCCAGAGCAAATCGCATGGGGACTGGCCTTTACTGACGCCACCGGAGCGGGTCCCTGAGGTCCACGTTCTAAGTTGAGAGGACCTGCCGCAACTCGAGAAAATTCAGGAGGTTCTCCCCTCCAGGCGAGGTGAGGCCCATTTCCGCAGAGGCGTCTCGAGGCTAATCACACCTAACCTCGGAACTTCCAAAGGGTCCTTCACACCCTTACTGCAACTCAAGAAGTTCCCCGACATACCCGTCTCCACTCGAGAGGAAGCACGAAAGTTCCGCCCACATCCAGAGGAGCCCCGTTTCCGCCTCCTAGCTCGAGAGGAGGGATCCTTCCCCTGCGTGTTCGGGAAAGAATTCCCGGTGTTCCCGTCGCATCTGAAGAGGAGGAGCTCTCCACAGGAAAGCCGAGAGGAACTCCAGGGTCGTGCCACCATTCCCAGAGTCCCCCAGATGTCTCACTCCATTCCAGGGAAACCTGTTTTCCCTGCACTGCGTCGACTTTCAAGCCGAGGATCGACTCACACCACGGTGGCACGTGGGACAGCCCTGTGGGAAAGACTCGTGGGAAAACCTCGTGGGAAAGCCACGAGGGAAAGCCACAGATCCGTTGATCCACGCGAAGGGAAGCGCCACACTGCTGCTGCAGCTCGGGAGGAAAGCGCTCGTGCATGCCCCGACTCGAGACGAGGATTGACTCCCCTGGAGAGCCTCCAGAAGTAACCCAAGATCCATGTCTGCACTGAAGAGGAAACCTCAGGTTCCAGCACCGACTCCACCCAAGGTCTTAGGCCCCAGCATCGACTGGAGAGGAATCCCGAGAGGCGCCCAAGCAACTCGCATGGGTACTGGCCTTTCCTGAGGCCACCAGAGCGGGTCCCTGAGGTTCCCGACGTAAGTCGAGAGCACCTGCCGCAACTCGAGAAAATCCAGGTGGTTCTCCCCTAAAGGCGAGTTGAGGCCCATTTCCGCAGAGGTGTCTCGAGGCTAATCACACCTAACCTCTGGAACTTCCAAATGGTCCTTCAAAACCATGCTGCAACTCAAGAAGATCCCCGACATACCCGTCTCCACTCGAGAGGAAGCACGAGAGTCCCGCCCACATCCAGAGGAGCCCCGTTTCCAGCCTCCTAGCTCGAGAGGAGGGATCCTTTCCCTGCGTGGTCGGGAAAGAATTCCCGGCGTTCCCGTCGCATCTCAAGAGGAGGCGCTCTCCACAGGAAAGGCGAGAGGAACTCCAGGGTCGTGCCACCATTCCCAGAGTCCCCCAGATGTCTCAGTCCATTCCAGGGAATCCTGTTTCCCTGCACTGCCTCGACTTTCAAGCCGAGGATCGACTCACACCACGGTGGCACGTGGGACAGCCCTGTGGGAAAGCCTCGTGGGAAAGACCTCGTTGGAAAGCCTCGAGGGAAAGCCCCTGATCCCTTGATCCACGCAAAGGAAGCGTGACACTGCTGCTTCAGCTCGGGGAGGAAAGCGCACGTGCATTCCCCCACTCGAGACGACGACTGACTCCCTCGGGGAGACTCCAGAAGTACCCCAAGATCCATGTCAGCACTGGAGAGGAAACCTCAGGTTCCGGCACCGACTCCACACAAGGTCTTAGGCCCCGCATATTGACGGGAGAGGAATCCAAGAGGCCCCAGAGCAACTAGCATGGGGACTGGACCTCTCCTGAGGCCACCAGAGCGGGTCCCTGAGGTCCCCGTCGTAAGTCGAGAGCACCTGCCGCAACTCGAGTAAATCCAGGAGGTTCTCCCCTCCAGGCGAGATGAGGCCCATTTCCGCTGAGGGTCTCGAGGCTAATCACACCTAAACTCTGGAACTCCAAAGGGTCCTTCACCACCCTTGCTGCAACTCAAGAAGTTCCCCGAGATACCCGAGGACATAGGTGGAGGCGGAAAGCAGGTTTCCTCATGTAATGGTGGGTGGGGACAGCTCGTGGGCTTGCCCTCTCGGAGTGGCGGAGGGACA
>NW_017214908.1:0-14329 GCF_001704415.2 Capra hircus
GAGAGGAATCCTCAGGTTCCGGCACTGACTCCACACAAGGTCTTAGGCCCCAGCATCGACGGAGAGGAATCCCGAGAGGCCCCCGAGCAACTCGCATGGGACTGGCCTTTCCTGAGGCCACCAGAGCGGGTCCCTGAGGTCCCCGTCGTAAGTCGAGAGCACCTGCCGCAACTCGAGAAAATCCAGGAGGTTCTCCCCTCCAGGCGACGATGAGGCCCATTTCGCTGAGGCATCTCGAGGCTAATCACACCTAAACCTCTGGAACTTCCAAAGGGTCCTTCACACCCTTGCTGCAACTCAAGAAGTTCCCCGACATACCCGTCTCCACTCGAGAGGAAGCACGAGAGTCCCGCCCACATCACAGAGGAGCCCCGTTTCCGCCTCCTAGCTCGAGAGGAGGGATCCTTTCCCTGCGTGGTCGGGAAAGAATTCCCGGCGTTCCCGTCGCATCTCAAGAGGAGGCGCTCTCCACAGGAAAGGCGAGAGGAACTCCAGGGTCGTGCCACCATTGCCCAGAGTCCCCCAGATGTCTCAGTCCATTCCAGGGAAACCTGTTTTCCCTGCACTGCCTCGACTTTCAAGCCGAGGATCGACTCACACCACGGTGGCACGTGGGACAGCCCTGTGGGAAAGCCTCGTGGGAAAGCCTCGAGGGAAATGCCACAGATCCCTTGATCCACGCGAAGGGAAGCGTGACACTGCTGCTACAGCTCGGGAGGAAAGCGCACGTGCATGCCCCACTCGAGACGAGGACTGACTCCCCTGGTGGAGACTCCAGAAGTACCCCAAGATCCATGTCAGCACTGGAGAGGAATCCTCAGGTTCCGCACCGACTCCACACAAGGTCTTAGGCCCCTGCATCGACGGGAGAGGAATCCCGAGAGGCCCCCGAGCAACTTCGCATGGGGACTGGCCTTTCCTGAGGCCACCAGCAGCGGGTCCCTGAGGTCCCCGTCGTAAGTCGAGAGCACCTGCCGCAACTCGAGAAAATCCAGGAGGTTCTCCCTCCAGGCGAGATGAGGCCCATTTCCGCTGAGGCGTCTCGAGGCTAATCACACCTAACCTCTGGAACATTCCAAAGGTCCTTCACACCCTTGCTGCAACTCAAGAAGTTCCCCGACATACCCGTCTCCACTCGAGAGGAAGCACGAGAGTCCCGCCCACATCCAGAGGAGCCCCGTTTCCGCCTCCTAGCTCGAGAGGAGGGATCCTTTCCCTGCGTGGTCGGGAAAGAATTCCCGGTCGTTCCCAGTCAGCATCTCAAGAGGAGGCGCTCTCCACAGGAAAGGCGAGAGGAACTCCACGGTCGTGCCACCATTCCCAGAGTCCCTCAGGATGTCTCAGTCCATTCCAGGGAAACCTGTTTTCCCTGCACTGCCTCGACTTTCAAGCCGAGGATCGACTCACACCACGGTGGCACGTGGGACAGCCCTGTGGGAAAGCCTCGTGGGGAAAGCCTCTGGAAAGCCTCGAGGAAAGCCACAGATCCCTTGATCCACGCGAAGGGAAGCGCGACACTGCTGCTACAGCTCGGGAGGAAAGCGCACGTGCATGCCCCACTCCGAGACGAGGACTGACTCCCCTGGGGAGACTCCAGAAGTACCCCAAGATCCATGTCTGCACTGGAGAGGAATCCTCAGGTTCCGGCACCTGACTCCACACAAGGTCTTAGGCCCCAGCATCGACGGGAGAGGAATCCCGAGAGGCCCCCGAGCAACTCGCATGGGGACTGGCCTTTCCTGAGGCCACCAGAGCGGGTCCCTGAGTCCCCATCGTAAGTCGAGAGCACCTGCCGCAACTCGAGAAAATCCAGGAGGTTCTCCCCTCCAGGCGAGATGAGGCCCATTTCCGCTGAGGCGTCTCGAGGCTATTCACACCTAACCTCTGGAACTTCCAAAGGGTCCTTCACACCCTTGCTGCAACTCAAGAAGTTCCCCGACATAACCCGTCTCCACTCGAGAGGAAGCTCGAGAATCCCGCCCACATCCAGAGGAGCCCCGTTACCGCCTCCTAGCTCGAGAGGAGGGATCCTTTCACTGCGTGCTCGGGAAAGAATTGCCGGCTTTTCCCGTCGCATCTCAAGAGGAGGCGCTCTCCACAGGAAAGGCGAGAGGAACTCCAGGGTCGTGCCACCATTCCCAGAGTCCCCCAGGTGTCTCAGTCCATTCCAGGGAATACCTTTTGTCCCTGCACTGCCTCGACTTTCAAACCGAGGATCGACTGACACCACGGTGTCACGTGGGACATCACTGTGGGAAAGCCTTGTGGGAAAACCTGGTGGGAAAGCGGCGTGGGAAAGCGTCGTGGAAAGCCTCGAGGGAAAGCCACAGATCCCTTGATCCTCGCGAAGGGAAGCTCAACACTGCTGCTACAGCTCGGAGGAAAGCGCACGTGCATGCCCCCACTCGAGACGAGGACTGACTCTCCTGGGGAGACTCCAGAAGTGCCCCAAGATACATGTCAGCAATGGAGAGGAATCCTCAGGTTTTGGCACAGACTCCACACAAGATCTTAAGTCCCGGCATCGACGGGAGAGGAATCCCGAGAGGCCCATGAGCAACTCGCATGGGGACTGGCCTTCGTGAGGCCACAATAGCGGGTCCCTGATGTCCCCGTCGTAAGTCGAGAGCACCTGCTGCAACTCGAGAAAATCCAGGAGGTTCTCCTCTCCTGGCAAGATGAGGCCCATTTCCGATGAGGCGTCTCGAGGCTAATCACACCTAAACTCTGGAACTTCCAAAGGGTCCTTCACACCCTTGCTGCAACTCAAGAAGTTCCCCAACATGCCCGTCTCCACTCGACAGGAAGCACGAGAGTCCCGCCCACATCCAGAGGAGACCCCGTTTCCGCCTCCTAGCTAGAGAGGAGGGATACTTTCCCTGCGTGGTCGGGAAAGAATTCCCTGGCGTTCCCGTCGCATCTCAAGACGAGGCGCTCCCCACAGGAAAGGCGAGAGGAACTCCAGGGTCGTGCCACCATTCCAGAGTCCCCCAGATGTCTCAGTCCATTCCAGGGAAACCTGTTTTCCCTGCACTGCCTCGACTTTCAAGCCAAGGATCGACTCACACCACGGTGGCACGTGGGACAGCCATGTGGGAAAGCCTTATGGGAAAGCCTCGTGAGGAAGCCTCGAGGGAAAGCCACTGATCCCTTGATCCACGCGATGGGAGCGATGACACCGCTGCTACACCTCGGGAGGAAAGCGCAGGTGCATGCCCCCACTCGGAACGAGGACTGACTCCCCTGGGGAGACTCCAGAAGTACCCCAAGATCCATGTCAGCACTGGAGAGGAATCCTCAGGTTCTGGCACTGACTCCACACAAGGACTTAGGCCCCGGCATCGACGGGAGAGGAATCCCGAGAGGCCCCGAGCAACTCCAATGGTGACTGGCCTTTCCTGAGGCCCCCAGAGCGGGTCCCTGAGATCCCCATTCGTAAGTCGAGAGCACCTGCCGCTAACTCGAGAAAATCCAGGAGGTTCTCCCCTCCAGGCGAGATGAGGCCCATTTCTACTGAGGCGTCTCCAGGCTAATCACACCTAACCTCTGTAACTTACAAAGGGTCCTTCACATCCTTGCTGCAACTCAAGAAGTTCCCCGACATACCCGACTCCTCTCGAGAGGAAGCACGAGAGTCCCGCCCACATCCAAGAGGAGCCCCGTTTCCGCCTGATAGCTCGAGAGCAGGGATACCTTTCCCTGCGTGGTCGGGAAAGAGTTCCCGGCGTTCCCGTCGCATCTCAAGAGGAGGTGCTCTCCACAGGAAAGGCGAGATGAACTCCAGGGTCGTGCCACCATTCCCAGAGTCCCCCAGATGTCTCAGTCCATTACAGGGAAAGCTATTTTCCCTGCAATGAATCGACTTTCAAGCCTAGGATCGACTGACACCACAGTGACACGAGGGACAGACCTGTGGGCAAGCCTCGTGGGAAAGCCTCGAGGGAAAGCCAGAGATCCCTTGATTCACGGGAAGGGAAGCGAGACACTGCTGCTACAGCTCGGGAGGAAAGCACACGTGCATGCCCCCACTCGAGACGAGGACTGACTCCCCTGGGGAGACTCCAGAATTATCCCAAGATCCATGTCAGCACTGCAGAGGAAACCTCTGGTTCCGGCACCGACTCCACACAAGGTCTTAGACCCCGGCATCGACGGGAGAGGAATCCCGAGAGGCCCCGAGCAACTCGCATGGGGACTGGCCTTTCCTGAGGCCCCCAGAGCGGGTGTTTGAGGTCCCCGTCGTAAGTCGAGAGCAACTGCCGCTATCTCGAGAAAATCCAGGAGGTTCTCCTCTCCTGGCGAGATAAGGCCCATTTCCGCTGAGGCGTCTCGAGGCTAATCACATCTAACCTCTGGAACTTCCAAAGGGCCCTTCACACCCTTGCTGCAACTCAAGAATTTCCCCAGACATACCCGTCTCCACTCGAGAGGAAGCACGAGAGTCCCGACCACATCCAGAGGAGCCCCGTTTCGGCCTCCTAGCTCGAGAGGAGGGATCCTTTCCGTGTGTTGTCGGGAAAGAATTCCCGAAGTTCCCGTCGCATCTCAAGAGGAGGTGCTCTCCACAGGAAAGGCGAGAGGAACTCCAGGGTCGTGCCACCATTCCCAGAGTCCCCCAGATGTCTCAGTCCATTCTCGGGAAACCTTTTTCCCTGCACTGCCTCGACTTTCAAGCCGAGGATCGACTCACAGCACGGTGGAACGTGGGACAGCCCTGTGGGAAAGCCTCGTTGGAAAGCCTCGTGGGAAAGCCTCGAGTGATAACCACAGATCCCTTGATCCATGCGAAGGGAAGCGTGACACTGCTGCTACAGCTCGGGAGGAAAGCGCACGTACATGCCCCCACTCGAGCCGAGGTCTGACGCCCCTGGCGAGACTCCAGACGTCCCCGAAGATCCATGTCGGCACTGGAGAGGAATCCTCAGGTTCCGGCACTGACTCCACACAAGGTCTTAGGCCCCGGTATCGACGGGAGAGGAATCCCGAGAGGCCCCCGAGCAACTCGCATGGGAACTGGCCTTTCCTGAGGCCACCAGAGCGGGTCCCTGAGGTCCCCGTCGTAAGACGAGATAACCTGCCGCAACTCGAGAAAATCCAGGAGGTTCTCCCCTCCAGGCGAGATGAGGCCCATTTCCGCTGAGGCGTACCGAGGCTAATCACATCTAAAATCTGGAATTTCTAAAGGGTCCTTCACACCCTTGCTGCAACTCAAGAAGTTCCCCGACATACCCGTCTCCACTCGAAAGGAAGCACGAGAGTCCCGCTCACATCCAGAAGAGCCCCGCTTCCGCCTCCTAGCTCGAGAGGAGGGACCCTTTCCCTGCGTGGTTGGGAAAGAATTCCTGGCGTTCCCGTCGCATCTCAAGAGGAGGCGCTCTCCACAGGAAAGGCGAGAGGAACTGCAGGGTGGTTCCACCATATCCTGAGTCCCCAAGATGTCTCAGTCCATTCCAGGGAAACCTGTTTTCCCTGCACTGCCTCGACTTTCAAGCCACGGATCGACTCACACCACGGTGGCACGTGGGACAGCCCTGTGGGAAAGCCTCGTGGGAAAGCCTCGAGGGAAAGCCTCGTGGGAAAGCCTCGAGGGAAAGCCACAGTTGCTTTAATCAGCACGAAGGGAAGTGTGACACTGCTGCTACAGCTCGGGAGGAAAGCGCACGTGCATGCCCCCACTCGAGACGAGGACTGACTCCCCTGGGGAGACTCCAGAAGTACCCCAAGATCCACGTCAGCACTGGAGAGGAATCCTCACGTTCCGGCACCGACTCCAAACAAGGTCTTAGGCCCCGGCATCGACGGGAGAGGAATCCCGAGGGGCCCCGAGTAACTAGCATGGGGACTGGCCTTTCCTGAGGCCATCAGAGCGGGTCCCTGGGGTCCCCGTCATAAGTCGAGAGCACCTGCCGCAACTCGAGAAAATCCAGGAGGTTCTCCCCTCCAGGCGAGATGAGGCCCATTTCCTCTGAGGCGTCCCCAGGCTAATCACACCTAATCTCTGGAACTTTCAAAACGTCCTTCACATCCTTGCTGCAACTCAAGAAGTTCCCCGACATACCCGTCTCCACTCGAGAGGAAGCACGAGAGTCCCGCCCACATCCAGAGGAGCCCCGTTACCGCCACATAGCTCGAGAGGAGGGATCCTTTCCCTGCGTGGTCGGGAAAGAATTCTCGGCATTCCCGTCTCATCTCAAGAGGGGCGCTTTACACAGGAAAGGCGTGAGGAACTCCAGGGTCGTTCCACCATTCCCAGAGTACCCCAGATGTCTCAGGCCATTCCAGGGAAACCTGTTTTTCCTGCACTGCCTCGACTTTCAAGCCGAGGATCGTCTCACACGATGGTGGCACCTGGGACAGCCCTGTGGGAAAGACTCGTTGGAAAGTCTCATGGGAAAGCCTCGAAGGAAAGCCACAGATCCCTTGATCCACGTGAAGGGGAGCGAGACACTGCTGATACAGCTTGGGAGGAAAGCGCACGTGCATGCCCCCACTCGAGACGAAGACTGACTCCCCTGGGGAGACTCCAGAAGTACCCCAAGATCCATGTCAGCACTGGAGAGGAATCCTCAGGTTCCGGCACCGACTCCAAACAAGGTCTTAGGCCCGGGCATCGACGGGAGAGGAATCCCGAGATGCCGCCGTGCAACTCGCATGGGGACTGGCCTTTCCTGAGGCCACCATAGAGGGTACCTGGGGTCCCCGTCGTAAGTCGAGAGCACCTGCCGCAACTCGAGAAAATCCAGGAGGTTCTCCCTTCCAGGCGTGATGAGGCCTATTTCCGCTGAGGCGTCTCGAGGCTAATCACTACTAACCTATGGAATTTCCAAAGTGTCCTTCACACCATTGCTGCAACTCAAGAAGTTCCCCGACATACCCGTCTCCACTCGAGAGGAAGCACGAGAGTCCCACTACATCCAGTGGAGCCTCGTTTCCGCCTCATGGCTCGAGAGGAGCGATCCTTTCACTGCGTGGTCGGGAAAGAATTCCCGGCATTCCCCTCGCATCTCAAGAGGAGGCGCTCTCCACAGGAAAGGCGAGAGGAACTCCAGGGTCGTGCCACCTTTCCCAGATCCCCCAGATGTCTCAGTCCATTCCACGGAAGCCTGTTTTCCCAGCACTGCCTCAACATTCAAGACGAGGATTGACTGACACCACGGTGGCACGTGGGACATCACTGTGGGAAAGCGTCGTGAGAAAGCCTGGTGGGAAAGCGTCGTGGGAAAGCCTCGTGGAAACCTCGAGGGAAAGCCACTGATCCTAGGATACACGGGAAGGGAAGCGTGAAACTGCTGCTACAGCTCGGGAGGAAAGCGCACGTGCATGCCCCCACTCGAGACGAGGACTGACTCCCCTGGGGAGAATCCAGAAGTACCCCAAGATCCATGTCAGAACTGGAGAGGAATTCTCAGTTTCCGACACCGACTCCACACAAGGTCTTAGGCCCCGGCATCGATGGGAGAGGAATCCTGAGAGGCTCCCGAGCAAATCGCATGGGGACTGGTTTTTCCTGAGGCCACCAGAGCGGGTCCCTGAGGTCCCCGTAGTAATTCGAGAGCACCTGCCGCAACTTGAGTAAATCCAGGAGGTTCTCCCTTCTTGGCGAGATGAGGCCCTTTTCAACTGAGTTGTCTCAAGGCTAATCACACCTAACCTCTCGAACTTCCAAAGGGTCCATCACACCCTTTCTGCAATTCAAGAAAATACCCAACATACCAGTTTCCACTCGAGAGGTAGAACGAGAGTCCCGCCCACATCCAGAGGAGTCCCGTTTCCGACTCCTAGCTCGAGAGGAGGGATCCTTTCCCTGCGTGGTCGGGAAAGAATTCCCGGCGTTCCCGTCAAATCTCAAGACGGGGTGCTCTCCACAGGAAAGGCGAGAGGAACTCCAGGGTCGTGCCACCATTCCCAGAGTCCCACAGATATCTTAGTCCATTCCAGGGAAAACTGTTTTCCCTGCACTGCCTCGACTTTCAAGAAGAGGATCGACTCACACCATGGTGGAAGGTGGGACAGTCCTGTGGGAAAGCCTCGTGGGAAAGCCTCGAGGGAAAGCCACAGATCCCTTGATCCACGAGAAGGGAAGCGTGACACTGCTGCAACAGCTAGGGAGGAAAGGGCACGTGCATTCCCCCACTCGAGACGAGGACTGACGCCCCTGGGGAGACTCCAGAAGTCCCCGAAAATCCATGTCGGCACTGCAGAGGAATCCTCAGGTTCCGGCACCGACTCCACACAAGGTCTTAGGCCCCGGCATCGAAGGGAGGGGAATCCCGAGAGGCCCCCTAGCAACTCGCATGGGGACTGAAGTTTCCTGAGGCCACCAGAGCGGGTCCCTGAGGTCCCTGTCGTAAGTCGAGAGCACCTGCCGCAACTCGAGAAAATCCAGGAGGTTCTACCCACCAGGCGAGATGAGGCCCATTTCCCCTGAGGCGTCTCCAGGCTAATCACACCTAACCTCTGGAACTTCCAAAGGGTCCTTCACACCCTTGCTGCAACTCAAGAAGTTCCCCGACATACCAGTCTCCACCCGAGAGGAGGCAGGAGAGTCCCGCCCACATCCAGAGGAGCCCCGTGTCCGCCTCCTAGCTCGAGAGGAGGGATCCATTCCCTGCGTGGTCGGGAAAGAATTCCCGGCGTTCCCGTCGCATCTCAAGAGGAGGCGCTCTCCACAGGAAAGGCGAGAGGAACTCCAGGGTCGTGCCACCATTCCCAGAGTCCCCCAGATGTCTCAGTCCATTCCAGGGAAAACTGTTTTCCCTGCACTGCCTCGACTTTCAAGCCGAGGATCGGCTCACACCACGGTGGCACGTGGGACAGCCCTGTGGGAAAGCCTCGTGGGAAAGCCTCGTGTGAAAGCCACAGATCCCTTGATCCACGCGAAGGGAAGCGTGACACTGCTGCTACAGCTCGGGAGGAAAGCGCACGTGCATGCCCCCACTCGAGACGAGCACTGATTCCCCTGGGGAGACTCCAGAAGTACCCCAAGATCCATGTCAGCACTGGAGAGGAATCCTCAGGTTCCTGCACCGACTCCACACAAGGTCTTAGGCCCTGGAATAGACCGGAGAGGAATCCGGAGAGGCCCCCGTGCATGTCGCATGGGGACTGGCCTTTCCTGAGGCCACCACAGCGGGTCCCTGAGGTCCCCTTCGTAAGTCGAGAGCACCTGCCGGAACTCGAGAAAATACAGGAGGTTCTCCCCTCCAGACGAGATGAGGCACATTTCCACTGAGTCGTCTCAAGGCTAATAACAGCTAACCTCTGGAAATTCCAAAGGGTCCTTCACACCCTTGCTGGAACTCAAGAAGTTCCCCGACATACCCGTCTCCACTCGAAAGGAAGCACGAGAGTCCCGCCCACATCCAGAGGAGCCCCGTTTCCGCCTCCTAGCTAGAGAGGAGGGATCCTTTCCCTGCGCGGTCGGAAAAGAATTCCTGGCGTTCCCGAGCATCTCAAGAGGAGGCGCTCTCCACAGGAAAGGCAAGAGGAACTGCAGGGTCGTGCCACCGTTCCCAGAGTCCCCCAGATATCTAGTCCATTCCAGGGAAACCTGTTTTTCCTGCACTGTCTTGTCTTTCAAGCCGAGGATCGACTCACACCACGATGGCCCATGGGACAGCCCTGTGGGAAAGTCTCGTGAGAAACCCTCGTGGGAAAACTCGAGGGAAAGCCACAGATCCCTTGATCCAAGCAAAGGGAAGCGTGACAAGCTGCTACAGCTCGGGAGGAAAGCGCACGTGCATGCCCCCACTAGAGACGAGGACTTTCTCCCCTGGGGAGACTCCAGAAATCCCCCAATCTCCATGTCAGCACTGGAGTGGAATCCTCAGGTTCCGGCAACGACTCCACACAAGGTCTTAGGCCCCGGCATCGACGGGAGAGGAATCCCGAGAGGCCCCCGAGCAACTCCCATGGGGACTGGCCTTTTCTGAGGCCACCAGAGCGGGTCCCTGAGGTCCCCGTCGTAAGTCGAGAGCACCTGCGGCAACTCGAGAAAATCCATGTGGTTCTCCCCTCCAGGCGAGATGAGGCCCATTTCTGCTGAGGAGTCTCGAGGCTAATCACACCTATCCTCTGGAACTTCCAAAGGGTCCTTCACACCCTTACTGCAACTCAAGAATTTCCTCGACATACCCGTCTCCACTCGAGAGGAAGCACGAGAGTCCCGCCCACATCCAGAGGAGCCCCGTTTCCGCCTCCTAGCTCGAGAGGAGGGATCCTTTCTCTGCGTGGTCGGGAAAGAATTCCCGGCATTCACGTCGCATCTCAAGAGGAGACACTCTCCACAGGACAGGCGAGAGGAACTCCAGGGTCGTGCCTCGATTCCCTGAGTCCCCCAGAAGTCTCAGTCCATTCCAGGGAAACCTGTTTTCCCTGCACTGCCTCGACTTTCAAGCCGAGGATCGACTCACACCACGGTGGCACGTGGGACAGCCCTGTGGCAAAGCCTCAAGGGAAAGCCACAGATCCCTTGATCCACTCGACGGGAAGTGTGACACTGCTGCTAGAGCTGGGGAGGAAAGCGCACGTGCATGCCCCCACTCGAGACGTGGACTGACTCCCCTGGGGAGACTCCAGAAGTACCCCAAGATCCATGCCAGCCCTGGAGAGGAATCCTCAGGTTCCGTCACCGACTCCACACAAGATCTTACGCACCGGCATAGACGGGAGAGGAATCCCGAGAGGCCCCCGAGCAACTCGCACGGGGACTGGCCTTTCCTGAGGCCACCAGAGCGGGTCCCTGAGGTCCCCGTCGTAACTCGAGAGACCCTGCCAAACTCTAGAAAATCCAGGATGTTCTCCGCTCCAGGCGAGATGAGGCCCATTTCCTCTGAGGCGTCTGGTGGCTCATCACACCTAAACTCTGGAAATTCAAAAGGGTCCTTGCTGCAACTGAAGAAGTTCCCCAACATACCCGTCTCCACTCGAGAGGAAGCACGAGGGTCCCGCCCAAATCCAGAGGAACCCCGTTTCCGCCTGGTAGCTCGAGATGAGGGATCCTATCCTGCTTACTCAGGAAAGATTTTTCTGCGTTCCCGTGGCCTCTCAAGAGCAAGGGCTCTCAATAGGAAAGGCGAGAGGAACTCCAGGGTCGTGCCACCATTCCAAGAGTCCCCCAGATATCTCAGTCCATTTCAGAGGAACCTGTTTTCCCCGCAATGCCTCGACTTTCACGCCGAGGATCCACTCACACCATGGTGGCACGTGGGACAGCCCTGTGGGAAAGCCTCGTGGGAAAGCCATAGATCTCTTGATCCCCACGACGGGAAGAGTGACACATCTGCTACACTGTCCATGTGGTCACGGTCGTATGTCGAGAGCACCTGCCGCAACTCGAGAAAATCCAGGAGGTTCTCTGCTCCAGTCGAGATGAGGCCCATTTTCTCTGCGGCGTCTCGAGAGTAATCACACCTAAACTCTGGAACTTCCAAAGGGTCCTACACACCCTTGCTACAACTCAGGAGGTTCCCCGATATACCCGTCTCCACTCCAGAGGAAGCACGAGCGTCCGGCCTCCTCCAGAGGAGCTCCGTTTCCGCCTCCAAGCTCGAGATGAGGGATCCTTCCCTGCTTCCTCGGGAAAGAATTCCCGACGTTTCCGACGCATCTCAAGGGGAGGCGCGCTGCACAGGAAAGGCGAGAGGAACTCATGGGTCGTGCCACCATTCCAAGAGCCTCCAGATGTCTCCGTCCATTCCAGAGGATCCTGTTTTCCCTGCACTGCTTCGACTTTCATGCCGAGGATCGACTCACACCACGGTGGCACGTGGGAGAGCCCTGTGGGAAAGCCTCGTGGGACAGCCTCGAGGGAAAGCCACAGATCCCTTGATCCACGCGACGGGAAGCGTGACACTGCTGCTACAGCTCGGGAGGAAAGCGCACGTGCATGCCCCACTCGAGACAAGGACTGACTCCCCTGGGGAGACTCCAGAAGTACCGCAGGATCCATATCAGCACTGGAGAGGAATCCTCAGGTTCCGGCCCCGACTCCACACAAGGTCTTAGGCCCCGGCATCGATGGGAGAGGAATCACGAGAGGCCCCCTAGCAACACGCATGATAACTGGCCTTTCCTGCGGCCGCCAGAGCGGGTCCCTGAATCCCCGTCGTAACTCGAGAGCACCTGCTGAAACTCGGGAATATCCAGGAGCCTCTCCATTCCAGGCGACATGAGGCCCATTTCCGCTGAGGCATCTCGAGACTAACCACACCTAACCTCTGGAACTTCCAAAGGGCCCTTCACACCCTTGCTGCAACTCAAGAAGTTCCCCGACATACCCGTTCCTCTTCACGTTCTGCCATAATGGTGGTGTCATCTGCATATCTAAGTTGATTGATATTTCTACCGGCAATCTTGATTCCAGCTTATGTATCTTCCATCCCAGCATTTTTCATGATGTACTCTGCATAGAAGTTAAATAAACAGGGTGACAATATACAGCCTTGACATACTCCTTTTCCTTTTTGGAACCAGTCTGTTGTTCCATGTCCTGCTCTAACTGTTGCTTCCTGACCTTCATCCAGATTTCTCAAGAGGCAGGTTAGGTGGTCTGGTATTCCCATCTCTTTCAGAATTGTGGCTAAAACAACAGTATAAGGACCTTTCCGATGTCAGGCCAAGGAATTGTGTTTCCAGTCATTGAGCCACACCTGATCACTGAGCGCAAATTCATGAATCTGTTCCTCAAGGGGGAATGATATTCTTTTTTATACAAACTTAGTTACCTGATTTATTACCTTACCTAATTGTTCCATCTGCTGTGAAATCCCACCCCCTTACTTGTGGCAAATCTGCTAACACCTGCCTCACTGTGGGAGGGGGTCTCCCATAGAAAATTTCATAAGGACAACAACTGTGGGAACGTGCGGTTACCCGCTAATATGAGTAAGTCTGCCGGAAGCAAGCCCATCCACGTACAGTCAGTCTCTATGATCCATTTTGAAAGTGTCTCTTCAAGAGTTTGGTTGTTTCTTTCCACCATTCCAGAACACTGGGGCCTATATGCTGTATGTAATTTCCACTGATATTTAGAGCTTCACATACCTGTTAATTAACGCGGCTACAAAGACAGGGCCATTGTCGGATTCTATACTGGTTGGAAACCCAAGTCTGGGAATTATTTCTCAAATCAGCGAGCTACTTCATTTTCTTTTTCAGATCAGGTAGGGAAGGCCTCTGCCCAACCGGAGAAGGTACCTACTATTCTAGTAAGTCATGATAACAGGTGACTGCCTTTGCTTCCCCGAAGGACACTCGCTTTCCCTGCATCCTGAGAACTCCACG
Organism: Capra hircus; assembly: GCF_001704415.2. Taxonomy (NCBI): domain Eukaryota; kingdom Metazoa; phylum Chordata; class Mammalia; order Artiodactyla; family Bovidae; genus Capra; species Capra hircus. Next base: position 13,285 of record NW_017214908.1, read on the forward strand.
TCTCAGCCAGTTGGAAAAGCGCTTCTTGGAGGTCATTATTCAGGGGCAACTTCCCCTGGAGCCCGGGGCCATAGGGAGCGGCTCCACACTCCCAGGGAAAGGCAGAGCCACAGCCACACATCTGTCCCATCCCCTTTGCTCTGTAGGAGAGCTCTAGTGAGCCTAGGTCTGTCAGGAAAATTCTTGGCTCCTATGGGGACACATTCTATGTGTGAAACTGCATCCAGGACCTAGGGCCACAGGGCGCCTGTTTCTCTCGGGGCGGAGGGGTGGGGGGCCTGAAGCAGTGCGGCCCAGCAACAGCTTCCACATCCATCCAATTGCTCTTTTCTTACCTCTGATAGAACTAGCTTTGTTCCAGCCTTTGGCAATTTGGAGGCAAGCGGGCCCCACTTCCTCCCCAAGGAGGCATGGGACCTACTTTGAGTGGAAAGGCCCCTCACGGAGCTGAACCCAGGAAGGCACCCAGTCATGTCTGACACATTCCTGCATCCTGCTTCTTCATGAGCAATACCGCTATAAGCTAGGCATGTCTTTCCAAGGCTCAGAAAGGACAGGGGAGATGCATGGTGCTGCCTCTGGAATTTCGGTCCTCTGAGCCAGACCTGGAGGTCTCCCCTTGAAGGAGCTAACCAGTTTCTTCCAAATACAGGCTTGCAAAACACACACTGGGTGGCTGCCTCTTCTTCCCTGAAGGACGATCACTTTCCCCGCATCCTGTGAACTCTGCATCCCAGCCTGCTGGAAAAGCGCTTCTTGGAGGTCATTTTTCAGGGACAATTTTCCCTGGAGCCCGGGGCCGTAGGGAGGGCCCCATGCTCGCTGGGAAAGGCAGAGTCACATCCACAGTCTGTTCTACCCCTTTTGCCCTGTAGGAGAGCTCTAGTGAGCCTAGGTCTCTCAGGAAAATTCTTGGCTCCTATGGGGACACACCCTGTGTGTTAACCTGCATATCGGACCTAGGGGCCACAGGGCGCCTGTTCCTCTCGGGGGGAACCAGAGAAGATGGTTCAGGCTGTTGCTGAATCCGCCAACCACTTCAGGG
>NW_017214909.1:0-14327 GCF_001704415.2 Capra hircus
AGACCCTGTTGTTGTTGCAGAGAGAATAGCTGCAGATAGTGAATTTCATTTTATTTTTTGGTGCTTCCTAGGCCATTTGGATTGCTGGATAATATTGCGAAGTTCTATCCTTTAGTTTTTTCCTTATATCTTCATATTTATTTTTCATAGTGCTTACCAACTTCCTTTCCTATTCAACCAGCTACATAAGTGTTCCTTTTCCAAACTTTCACCAACACTATTGCTTATCCTTTCTGTTTTAAATAATGGCTATTCTTTTATTTTCTTCGAGCCTTCGTTGAGGAATAATATTTCGTTCCCTAAAAGTTTATTACTTCCATGTCTTATATAAAGTATTGCATAAGTTTGTTTTGCCCACTCAAAACCATCGCTCATCCTTTGTGGTCCCCTTCTCCTCCTGCCCTCAAGTCTTTCCCAGCATCAGGGTCTTTTCAAATGAGTCAGCTCTGCGCATCAGGCGGCCAGAAGTATTGGAGTTTCAGCTTCAACGTCAGTTCTTCCAATGAACACCCAGGACTGATCTCCTTTACAATGGACTGGTTGGATCCTCCTGCAGTCCAAGGGACTCTCAAGAATCTTCTCCACACCCCAGTTCAAAAGCGTCAATTCTTCTCTGCTCAGCTGTCTTTATAGTCCAACTCTCACATCCATACCTGACTACTGGAAAAAAGATAGCTTTGAATAGATGGACCTTTGTTGACAAAGTAATGTCTCTGCTTTTAATATACTTTCCAGGTTGGTCATAACTTCCCTTCCAAAGACTGAGGGCAAGAGGAGGCGTGGGCAACAGAGGATGAGATGGTTGGATGGCATCACAGACTCAATGGACGTGGGTTTGAGTGGACTCCAGGAGTTGGTGATGGGACAGGGAGACCTTGTGTACTGCAGTTCATGGGTGTCAAAGAGTCAGACACAACTTAACGACTTAACTGAACTGAATTGAACTGAAAGATGTATAGAACAGTGATTTGAGTTACATACATAATGAAATGATGATCACAATGTGTGTATGTATATATATCTTTTTTCAGATTCTTAACCTTTATTGGGCTACAAAAATAGTTACAAAATATTGACTATAGTTTCCTCTGCTGTACACTTGGTCCTTGTTCTATTCAGCTTTTATCTTGTTGTCTTCTAGAGATACAAGAGATACAATCTTCTCCTGGGTTTTGACAGAAAGTCTCAGAAGTTGTTTGTTTTCAGCCCTGAAAGACTCGTGGAGCTTAAGTTCTGCCCCTCAAAGACATCTAGCTTAGCTATTTAGCCAAAGAGCAACCCACTCTAGTATCCTGGTCTGGAAAATCCCATGCATGTAGGAGCCTGGTAGGCTATAGTCCATGGGATTGCAAAGAGTGGACATGACTGAGCACCTTCACATTCATGAAGCTTCAAAATTTGGCAACTGCCTTACCAAAGAGAACTATGTGTTAGAGAAAGGACCCCTTACCCTAGTGAGTTTTTGTTTCCTAAGCACAATGGAGTAGCAGGATAGATTATTCCATATTTTTGAAACTTTTGTCTGCCTTTCTGGCTTCCTGGGGAGTCCACTGGAAATAGAAATGTCTGCTAGAAACATCTGGCCACATAGTTAAGTCCCTTTAAGTTTTCAGCTTGTCATGCTAGCCTTATATGATTGTTTGGCTTTTCATGTTTTCGTGCCAAAGTCCCTCCTTATGGGCCATGCTCAATCCTCATCTCACACTCACACTCTTCAAATGCTCTACGAGAAAAAAAAAAGGCAGTTTCCCTCAGCTCACCTCAGAAGTGTTCAGTGCTTTCTGCTACTCATGTCTATATCACCGTCATCACTTTCACAGCTTTCTAATGGCTTTAAAAATATGGTTGCTAAAGTTAATTTGACCATTCCAAGTACAATTGTTTCTCAGTATTGGCCAGGGGTTGTTTCAGGCACTTCCTCCCACTTACTCCTATACCAGAAAAGTTAGATGCTCAAATACTTTATGGAGAATGACAGATCATATGGATCCATGTTTGGTTGAGTCTGTGGCTAAGGAGGAGTGACTGTACTTGCAGTAGGAACTGTGTTCAGCTGTATCCTAATGCATCTTATTGGGGAATGCAGTTCACAAAAGGTTACCTTGAATGAAATGATAAATTTTCAGCATTTGTTTGCTGAAAAGGAAAAATGTAAGCATCTAGATGACTATAGAGTATGGAACTTTTGTGCCAAAAGATGATATGGTTATCAGTGAAGCTAGCTGTCATGGTTTAAAAGAGAACTCCAGGGGGTTGATACAAAAAAATTATATCTTCTCTATTACAAAAAATATAATCAGAAATCATGCATATTCAGTACAAGCAGAGGTAAGAATAGTACAGAACTCAACAATTCAATGATCTATTTTCGCTTAAATAAAGAAAAATCCTTGTTGTAGTATTTCATTAGCAGAATAATGCATGAAAAACCATCCAACTTGCAATTATTAAATAAGAAATATTTAAAAAGAAAATATTTGCACAAAGGCACGTTAAGCTTACCAGACAATTATTTCTGTTTTTGCATTGTTTTATAGATTCCCTTTAGTATCTGCCCTTTTATCATATGCTATTAAAATGCTGAAAAATATTAAAATCTCTAGTAAGTGAAAATATCTTTGGCTACTAGTAAATTATGCATTTTTGTATGCTACATTATAAAAATAGAGACATACAAACATTCACAATAAATGTCTTTAAATTCTAGATAAACTTAATTCAAAGCAATATAATACCCAGTAGTAGAATTTTCATCTGAAAATTATCACTATGATTTTTGTCTCAAGACCTGGTCACTAAGTATCTCCATGGAATGAAGAGACCAGAGAGACTCACAGGACACATGATCTTGAATTGAGATCTTCATTAAATTGAGATCTTCAAGACAAGGTTCATCTGAATTGGCCCCAAATCGCTAATATCTAAAGTCTTTAAACCTGTTAAAGATGGTCAATGGATAGAAGAAACTTAGATCACTTAGAAGATAAACCCAAATTTTATGTGAAAGTAACAAAAATACTTAGTGTGATCATTTAGAATCAAAGTATTCTGCTAATATCTGGTTTATTTAAAACTTTTAATAAGTAAATGATTTGAAGTCCAGCATCCATACAGAAAGTGCACGTATTTGAAGTTTCAGGTTTGATGAATTTTCAGATTGAATACTTTATATCACCAACATCCAGATGAAGAATCACAACCTGACCAGAACTCCAGAATGCCCCTCCCCCACATATCTTCCTAGAGAGAACTCCCAGTCCCCAGCGGAACCACTGTTCTGACTTTCAATACCAGAGATTTGTTGTGCCTGGGTTGAATTTTATGTAAATGGAATCATACAAGAGGAATTATTTTGTATCTAGTTTGCTCACTGTAAGTCATGTTTGTAAGAATCATTCATGTTTTTGTATATGTAATTATTGTTCATTCCATTAATGTGTAGTACATGATATACCATAGTTTATTTTTAGAATATCTTATTTAACATATATTCTCCCTAGCAAAAGGTTTAGCTCAATGGCTTAGCCTCTGTCTCACTAATATGTCTCAAGTATCTAAAACACTGTCTCACACATGGTTGGTGCTTTATAAGGATGTGTTGGATTACATTAACTAGTGTTTAGTCACTCGAAAGTCTTCCATTGCAGAACTTCCTGGGCCTGCAAGTGCTGCGTTAACTCTGTCTCAAGTCTAGGATTCTCCTCATTTGTCTCCTTAGTGCCCCTTTGACTTCCTTGTTTCTCAAAGTGTAAATCAGGGGATTAAGCAGGGGAGTCACCAGAGTATAGAAGAGTGCAATGCTTTTGTTCACATCCTGTGAATAGCTGGAAGGAGGCTGAAGGTACATGGAGATGAGCGTCCCAAAGAAAATAATCACTACCATTAGGTGAGAACCACAGGTTCCAAAAGCCTTCTGTCTCCCTTGGGCCGACTTTATCTTCAGGACTGCACGGGTAATGTGACCGTAGGATACCAAGATGAGTGACAGGGGCACCACCAAGAAGAAGGTACTGACAGTGAAGACTTCAGTCTCATTGACAGAGGTGTTGGTGCAGGCCAGTTTCAGCATCACTGGAACTTCACAGAAGAAATGGTCCACTTGGTTTTTACCACAGAGGGGAAGAGTCATGGTCAGTGCTGTCTGGACTACAGAATTGCCAAAGCCTGTAAGCCAAGCAGTTACAACCAGCTGCAAGCAAAGCTAGGGATGCACGATCACCATGTAGTGGAGGGGACGGCACACAGCTACATACCGGTCATAGGCCATGACAGACAGGAGGACACACTCTACTCCCCCAAGTCCCAAGGCAATGAAGAGCTGGGTCACACAGCCGCCATAGGTGATGGTCTTGTCCTTCCCCTTAAAGTTGGCCAGGGTCTGAGGGACAGTGCAAGTAGTCAAACAGAGATCCATAAACGAGAGATTGGAGAGGAAGAAGTACATAGGGGTGTGGAGGTGAGTATCCATCGTTGACAAAAGTATAATGGCGCCATTGCCTAAGCAGCTCAAGAAGTAGATGATCAGGATGACCACAAAGAGAGCCGTTTCCAGCTGGGGCTGGTTGGAGAAGCCCAGGAGAATGAACCCAGAGAAGGCGCTGTCGTTAGCTCTTTCCATTGTACTCTGCTTGTTGGAATTAAGAGAACTCCATACTGTTAAGCTGTTTGTTTAATCCAAGTCTTTCCCCCCTGAGGAAGTAGAGTTTGTGAGGAAGCTTGAGGCATTTTCACAGTTACTCTTTTGTTGACAAACAATGGGGTGCTAGAGAGTTACTAGGTAAGAGTATCTTCTGTGTTTCAGGCACTGAACCAAGCACTTTCTTTTTTTATTTTTATTTTTACTTTATTTTACTTTACAATACTGTATTGGTTTTGCTATACACTGACACGAATCCACCATGGGTGTACATGCGATCCCAAACATGAACCCCCCTCCCACCTCCCTCCCCACAACATCCCTCTGGGTCATCCCCATGCACCAGCCCCAAGCATGCTGTATCCTGCATCGGACATAGACTGGTGATTCGATTCTTACATGATAGTATACATGTTTCAATGCCATTCTCCCAAATCATCCCACCCTCTCCCTCTCCATCTGAGTCCAAAAGTCCACTATACACATCTGTGTCTTTTTTCCTGTCTTGCATACAGGGTCATCATTGCCATCTTTCTAAATTCCATATATATGTGTTAGTATACTGTATTTGTGTTTTTCTTTCTGGCTTACTTCACTCTCTATAATCGGCTCCAGTTTCATCCATCTCATCAGAACTTATTCAAATGTATTCTTTTTAATGGCTGAGTAATACTCCATTGTGTATATGTACCACAGCTTTCTTATCCATTCATCTGCTGATGGACATCTAGGTTGTTTCCATGTCCTGGCTATTATAAACAGTGCTGCAATGAATATTGGGGTACATGTGTCTCTTTCAATTCTGGTTTCCTTGGTGTGTATGCCCAGCAGTGGGATTGCTGGGTCATATGGCAGTTCTATTTGCAATTTTTTAAGGAATCTCCACACTGTTTTCCATAGTGGTTGTACTAGTTTGCATTCCCACCAACAGTGTAGGAGGGTTCCCTTTTCCCCCTACACTCTCCAGCATTTATTGCTTGCAGATTTTTGGATCGCAGCCATTCTGACTGGTGTGAAGTGGTACCTCATTGTGGTTTTGATTTGCATTTCTCTAATAATGAGTGATGTGGGAGCATCTTTTCATGTGTTTTGAACGAAGTACTTTCTATGTAATTTGTCACAACTCTGTGAGCTTGGCATTATCATGTTTTCTGCTAAATATATGAAGGAACTGAGGGTGAAAGAGGTGCAGTGATTTTATCAGAGTGAGGTACTTAGTAAATCACAGAGGCAGGATTCCAACAGACTCTAAAATATGAGTTCTTAACTGCTGGGGATACTGTCTTTATGATGTATGAACTACAAAGATAACTCAAAAATTAAATGTAGATGTTCAAAATAAGTTACAAGTATGTATTGCCTTAGTCCTTCCCTGGACGATTGAAATATTTAGACTGGCTTTCTTGCTTCTGCTTTGTGTAGAGAAAAATATTTCTTTCTGAAAATGCACAGATAATAAAATTCATTATGAACAATTTTATTCAAATAGGAATAATATATTTTAATAAGTAAAGCCATGGAGCCTTTGATATGGAGTCTATAATCACGTCTATTGATTGGAAAACTTTTATTGGACGTGATTTAGAATTCACTGTCCATACTGTATGTTCCAGAGGGACTAAGCCTCAGAAACTCTCATTGTTACCACTTTCAGTGAAAATGCAGCAAAGCATCAATGAGTTTTTGTTTTCTTTTTTTATGTCTTTTAAAATTGCTTAATATGATAGAGCAAATATTCTTTTTCAACCTTTTGTGTGCATTTCTATAAATTCAGACCTCACATTAATCATTCTCTTTTTCATAAAATCATCTGGTCTCATTTTAGAAATCAACCTTGTCTGTCTGTATGTCTCTCTCTTTCATAGACACACGCACCGCACACAAACCGTGAGGCAATATTAATAGTAAATAATACGTATGAGGAGAAATATCTCAAAATAGTACCATAGCCTGGAAAAGAGTTTAGTATGTATAGTAGGTTCACAAAATAATTTTGTCAAAGAACTTATAATATGGAGAAGTTTCAAAACTGTAAGGGTTTTAGAAAGTGAATTTAGGAGTTACAGCCTTCTTGCCTATTGCCAAAAGAATTATCCTTCCTAAAAGAACTGCCTCACTTCCCTTCTCAAAAACTTCCAGTGGTTTTCAATTGCCTTCAACTCAAATTCCAAATTCCTCACTGTGGCATACAAGAGCCCTCATAATCCTTTTCTTACCTCTCAAGTATTTTCTCTTTCTATCCTCACTTCCCATCTTTAGAATTTTTATTTTTAAATTATTCATTATTTATTTTTGGCTGTGCTGGGTCTTCATTGATGTGTTGGGGCTTTCTCCATTTGCGGTGCACAGGTTTCTCTTTTTGTGGAGCACGGCGTCTGGGGCATGCAGTTTTCATTAGTTGCAGTGCATGGCCTCAATAGTTGTGGCTCCTGGGCTTAGAGTACAGGCTCAGTAGTTATGGTGCACGAGCTTCGTTGTTCTGAGGCATGTGGGAACTTCCTGGTTCACAACTGAACCCATGTCCTCTTCACTGGCAGGCAGATTCTTATTCACTGAGCCACCAGCAAAACCCTCTCATCTTTACAATTTCCCAACATTAATACCCAAATGTTCCTGTCTATCTGGTTTTTCTCATTTTCAACTTCTTTGACCACCCCAACTAAAACTCCACTCAAGATATTGTCTAGGGGAGAGGGAAAGATGGCGGAGGAATAGGACGGCAAGACCACTTTCTCCCTCACAAATTCCTCAAAAGAACATTTCAACGCCGAGCAAACTTCACAAAACAACTTCTGTAGGCTGGCAGAGGACATCAGGCAACCAGAAAAGCAGATCATTGTCTTCAAAAACAGGTAGGAAAAAATATAAAAGACGAAAAGGAGACAAAGGAGGTGGGGAGGGAGCTCCGTCCCGGGAAGGGAAGCCCGTCCCGGGAAGGGAATTTTAAGAAGAGAGGTTTCCAAACACCAGGAAACACTCTCCCTGCCGAGTCTGTGGCGAGCCTTGGAAACACAGAGGGCAACATAACAGAAAGGAAAAATAGACAAATAATTAATACCAACAGATTACAAGCCCAACAGTAACTCCCCCAGCGGAAAAAGCAGCGCAGACGCCTGCATCCGCCACTGGGAAGCGGGGGCAGGGCAGGGACGCGCGGGAGGTGCGGGCTGCAGTGCTTTGTAAGAATCGGGCAGGAACGCCCCACGCGCAACCAGAACGATCTAACTTGGGCTAGCAAACCAGACTGTGGGATAGCTACCACGCGAAAAGCTTGAACATAAGACACCGCCAGGACCGAGCACAGAACAAAGGACGGAACGGGAAAAGCCGGCTGCAGACCATCCCCCGCCGGGGACAGGCAGCCAGAGCCGTAAGGACTGGAAAGGGGCAATTGCAGACTCGGGACCTAACTGCAAGCAAGCTCCTTTGCTAAGACTTCTGGGGGTGCTGGACAGTCACAATCTACTGCACGGGGTGCGCCAGCGGTCCGCCCAGAAAGCTGAGCAGCAGCGGCAGAAAAGGTGACAAGCCGCGGCGATCGCGCTCGCCAAACTCCTGAGCTACTCGGACCTGGGAAGGGCACAAAGTGCAGTTCCAGCCGAATCTGTGCCTCTGAGGGCTGCCTGAGCGCCGAACCTGAGCGGCTTGGACCGGGGAAGTGCACGCAGCCTAGGGCGGGCCCCAGACGGTTCCCGGCTGAGCATCCTAGAGCTGGAGCGGTTTGTGCGCCGCGAGAAAGGACAGGTCAAGCCGGGCAGAGATACTGCGTGCACACGACAGTGCTATTTGTTAGCAGCAGCCCCCCTCCTCACAGCGCAACTAAACTAGTGAGCCTAAAAAGCCAGCAAACAGAAGTTAAACAGAGGGAACCACCTTGGAAGTGATCCCACACGGCCCGTTACACCAGAAAGGGCCAGATATTTTTAAAATCATTCCTTTTTTTTTTTTTTTTTTTTGCTTTTTTTTCTAACTTTTTTTTAATTGTTAAGTCTTCTATTTCCCCTCTAATTTTTATTTCTATAACCTATTATTACTATATTTTTGTTTGTTTTAAAAAGACTTTTTTTCTTTTTTTTTTTTTTTTTTAAGGCAAACACCATATACAGTCTTTGGATGGTTGTTGATGGCTTTTTTTTTTTTTTTTTCTTGATTGTTTGTTTGTTTGTTTTTTAATAATTCTTTTTCTTCTTTTTTTTTTTTTCTTTCTTTCTTCCTTTTTCCTTCTGCTTCTCTCTAATATTGTATCTTTGAAAATCCAACCTCTACTCTAGATTTTTAATCTTTGCTCTTAGGTTTTTGTGGTCAATTTTGTACATTTAAAAACCCAAACTTCACTATCCCAGTTTACCTGAGAGCGAGATTACTGGCTTAACCACTCTCTCCTCCTCTGGACTCTCCTTTTTCTCCACCAGGTGGCCTCTGTCTCTTTTCTCCCCCATCTCTCCTCTATCCAACTCTATGAATCTCTGTGTGTTCCAGACAGTGGAGAACACCTAAGGAACAGGTTACTGGCAGGATTTGTCTCTCTCCTACTCATTCCTCTCTCTGATCCTCCTGGTCACCTCTGTCTACTTCCTCCCTCTCCTCTTCCCCGTATAACTCTGTAAATACCTCTGAGCGGTCCAGACTATAGAGCGCACATAAGGAAGTGACTACTGGCTAGCTTGCTCTCTTCTCTTTCGATCTCACCGCATCTCATTCCAGTTACCTCTAACTAACCCCTCCATCTTCTCTTCTCCTTATAACTCAGTGAACCCCTCTGAGTGTCCCTCAATGTGGAGAAACTTTTCATCTTTAACCTAGATGTTTCATCATCAGTGCTGTATAGATGGAGAAGTCTAGAGGCTACTGTAAAAATAAAACTGAAAACCAGAAGCAGGAGGCTTAAATCCAAAGCCTGAAAACATTAGAGAACTCTTGAATTCAGGGAACATTAAGCAATAGGAGCCCATCTAATGCCTTCATACCTACACCGAAACCAAGTTCCACCTAAGGGCCAACAAATTCCAAAACAAGACATACCACGCAAATTCTCCAGCAACACAGGAACACTCCCCTGAGCTTCAATATACAGGCAGCTCAAAATTATCCCAAAACCTTTGATGTCTCGTAACCCATTACGGGTCACTCCATTGCACTCCAGAGAGAAGAAACCCAGCTCCACCCACCAAAACTCCAACACAAGCCTCCCTAACCAGGAAACCTTGACAAGCCACTGATAGAACCCCACCCAAAGTGAGGAAGCTCCATAATAAAGAGAACTCCACAAATTCCCAGAATATAAAAAGGCCACCCCAAACACAGCAATATAACCAAGATGAAGAGACAGAGGAATACACAGCAGGTAAAGGAACAGGAGAGTTGCCCACCAAACCAAACAAAAGTGGAAGAAGTAGGGAATCTACCGGAGAAGGAATTCCGAATATTGATAGTGAAAATGATCCAAAATCTTGAAATCAAAATGGAATCACAGATAAATAGGCTAGAGACAAGGATTGAGAAGATGCAAGAAAGGTTTAACAAGGACCTAGAAGAAATAAAAAAGAGTCAAAATATAATGAATAATGCAATAAATGAGATCAGAAACACTCTGGAGGCAACAATTAGTAGAATAACGGAGGCAGAAGATAGGATTAGTGAAATAGAAGATAGAATGGTAGAAATAAATGAATCAGAGAGGAAACAAGAACAACGAATTAAAAGAAATGAGGACAATCTCAGAGACCTCCAGGACAATATGAAACGCTCCAACATTCGAATTATAGGAGTCCCAGAAGAAGAAGACAGAAAGAAAGATCATGAGAAAATCCTTGAGGAGATAATAGTTGAAAACTTCCCTAAAATGGGGAAGGAAATAATCACCCAAGTACAAGAAACACAGAGAGTTCCAAATAGGATAAACCCAAGGCGAAACACCCCAAGACACATATTAATCAAATTAACAAAGATCAAACACAAAGAACAAATATTAAAAGCAGCAAGGGAAAAACAACAAATAACACACAAGGGGATTCCTATTAGGATAACAGCTGATCTTTCAATAGAAACTCTTCAGGCCAGGAGGGAATGGCAAGACATACTTAAAGTGATGAAAGACAATAACCTACAGCCCAGAATACTGTACCCAGCAAGGATCTCATTCAAATACGAAGGAGAAATCAAAAGCTTTACAGACAAGCAAAAGCTGAGAGAATTCAGCACCACCAAACCAGCTCTCCAACAAATTCTAAAGGATATTCTCTAGACAGGAAACACGAAAAGGGTGTATAAACTCGAACCCAAAACAATAAAGTAAATGGTAACGGGATCACACTTATCAATAATTACCTTAAACGTAAATGGGTTGAACGCCCCAACCAAAAGACAGAGACTGGGCCGAATGGATACAAAAACAAGACCCCTCTATATGCTGCTTACAAGAGACCCACCTCAAAACAAGGGACACATACAGACTGAAAGTGAAGGGCTGGAAAAAGATATACCACGCAAATAGAGACCAAAAGAAAGCAGGAGTGGCAATACTCATATCCAATAAAATAGACTTTAAAACAAAGGCTGTGAAAAGAGACAAAGAAGGCCACTACATAATGATCAAAGGAACAATCCAAGAAGAAGATATAACAATTATAAATATATATGCCCCCAATATAGGAGCCCCGCAATATGTAAGACAAATGCTAACAAGTATGAAAGGGGAAATCAACAATAACACAATAATAGTGGGAGACTTTAATACCCCACTCACACCTATGGACAGATCAACTAAACAGAAAATTAACAAAGAAACGCAAACTTTAAATGATACATTAGATCAGTTAGACCTAATTGATATCTATAGGACATTTCACCCCAAAACAATGAATTTCACTTTTTTTTTCAAGTGCTCATGGAACCTTCTCCAGGATAGATCACATCCTGGGCCATAAATCTAAACTTGATAAATTCAAAAAAATCGAAATCATTCCAAGCATCTTTTCTGACCATAATGCATTAAGATTAGATCTCAATTACAGGAGAAAAACTATTAAAAATTCCAACATATGGAGGTTGAACAACACACTTCTGAATAACCAACAAATCACAGAAGAAATCAAAAAAGAAATCAAAATATGCATAGAAACTAATGAAAATGAAAACACAACAACCCAAAACCTGTGGGACACTATAAAAGCAGTGCTAAGAGGAAAGTTCATAGCAATACAGGCATACCTCAAGAAACAAGAAAAAAGTCAAATGAATAACCTAACTCTGCAACTAAAGCAACTAGAAAAGGAAGAGTTGGAGAACCCCAGAGTTAGTAGAAGGAAAGAAATCTTAAAAATTAGGGCAGAAATAAATGCAAAAGAAACAAAAGAGACCATAGCAAAAATTAACAAAGCCAAAAGCTGGTTCTTTGAAAGGATAAATAAAATTGACAAACCATTAGCCAGACTCATCAAGAAGCAAAGAGAGAAAAATCAAATCAATAAAATTAGAAATGAAAATGGAGAGATCACAACAGACAACACAGAAATACAAAGGATCATAAGAGACTACTATCAGCAGTTGTATGCCAATAAAATGGACAACGTGGAAGAAATGGACAAATTCTTAGAAAAGTACAATTTTCCAAAACTGAACCAGGAAGAAATAGAAAATCTTAACAGACCCATCACAAGCACAGGAAATTGAAATGGTAATCAGAAATCTTCCAGCAAACAAAAGCCCAGGTCCAGACGGCTTCACAGCCTGAATTCTACCAAAAATTTCGAGAAGAGCTAACACCTATCCTCCTCAAACTCTTCCAGAAAATTGCAGAGGAAGGTAAACTTCCAAACTCATTCTATGAGGCCACCATCACCCTAATACCAAAACCTGACAAAGATGTCACAAAAAAGGAAAACTACAGGCCAATATCACTGATGAACATAGATGCAAAAATCCTCAACAAAATTCTAGCAATCAGAATCCAACAACACATTAAAAAGATCATACACCATGACCAAGTGGGCTTTATCCCAGGGATGCAAGGATTCTTCAATATCCGCAAATCAATCAATGTAATTCACCACATTAACAAATTGAAAAATAAAACCATATGATTATCTCAATAGATGCAGAGAAAGCCTTTGACAAAATTCAACATCCATTTATGATAAAAACTCTCCAGAAAGCAGGAATAGAAGGAACATACCTCAACATAATAAAAGCTATATATGACAAACCCACAGCAAACATTATCCTCAATGGTGAAAAATTGAAAGCATTCCCCTAAAGTCAGGAACAAGACAAGGGTGTCCACTTTCACCGCTACTATTCAACATAGTTCTGGAAGTTTTGGCCACAGCAATCAGAGCAGAAAAAGAAATAAAAGGAATCCAAATTGGAAAAGAAGAAGTAAAACTCTCACTGTTTGCAGATGACATGATCCTCTACATGGAAAACCCTAAAGACTCCACCAGAAAATTACTAGAGCCTAATCAATGAATATAGTAAAGTTGCAGGATATAAAATCAACACACAGAAATCCCTTGCATTCCTATACACGAATAATGAGAAAGTAGAAAAAGAAATTAAGGAAACAATTCCATTCACCATTGCAACGAAAAGAATAAAATACTTAGGAATATATCTACCTAAAGAAACTAAAGACCTATATATAGAAAACTATAAAACACTGATGAAAGAAATCAAAGAGGACACTAATAGATGGAGAAATATACCATGTTCATGGATCGGAAGAATCAATATAGTGAAAATGAGTATACTACCCAAAGCAATTTACAAATTTCAATGCAATCCCTGTCAAGCTACCAGCCACATTTTTCACAGAACTAGAACAAATAATTTCAAGATTTGTATGGAAATACAAAAAACCTCGAATAGCCAAAGCAATCTTGAGAAAGAAGAATGGAACTGGAGGAATCAACTTGCCTGACTTCAGGCTCTACTACAAAGCCACAGTCATCAAGACAGTATGGTACTGGCACAAAGACAGACATATAGATCAATGGAACAAAATAGAAAGCCCAGAGATAAATCCACACACATATGGACACCTTATCTTTGACAAAGGAGGCAAGAATATACAATGGAGTAAAGACAATCTCTTTAACAAGTGGTGCTGGGAAAACTGGTCAACCACTTGTAAAAGAATGAAACTAGATCACTTTCTAACACCGACACAAAAATAAACTCAAAATGGATTAAAGATCTAAATGTAAGATCAGAAACTATAAAACTCCTAGAGGAGAACATAGGCAAAACACTCTCAGACATAAATCACAGCAGGATCCTCTATGATCCACCTCCCAGAATTCTGGAAATAAAAGCAAAAATAAACAAATGGGATCTAATTAAAATTAAAAGCTTCTGCACAACAAAGGAAAATATAAGCAAGGTGAAAAGACAGCCTTCTGAATGGGAGAAAATAATAGCAAATGAAAGCAACTGACAAACAACTAATCTCAAAAATATACAAGCAACTTCTGCAGCTCAAATTCCAGAAAAATAAACGACCCAATCAAAAAATGGGCCAAAGAACTAAATAGAACATTTCTCCAAAGAAGACATACGGATGGCTAACAAACACATGAAAAGATGCTCAACATCACTCATTATTAGAGAAATGCAAATCAAACCACAATGAGGTACCACTTCACACCAGTCAGAATGGCTGCAATCCAAAAATCTGCAAGCAATAAATGCTGGA
>NW_017214910.1:0-14327 GCF_001704415.2 Capra hircus
CGAATTGCTCGGGGGCCTCTCGGCGATTCCTCTCCCTTCGATGCCGAGGCCTAAGACCTTGTGTGGAGATGGTGCCAGAACCTGAGGATTCCTCTCCAGTGCTGACATGGATCTTGGGGTACTTCTGGAGTCTCCCAGGGGAGTGAGTCCTTGTCTCGAGTGGGGTCATGCACGTGCGCTTTCCTCCCGAGATGTAGCAGCAGTGTCACGCTTACCTTCGCGTGGATCAAGGGATCTGTGGCTTTCCCTCGAGGCTTTCCAAGAGGATTTCCACGAGGCTTTCCGACAGGGCTATCCCACGTGCCACCGTGGTTGAGTCGATCCTCGCCGTGAAATTCGAGGCAGTGCAGGAAAAACAGTTTCCTCTGAATGGACTGAGACATCTGGGCGACTCTGTGAATGGTGGCACGACCCTGGAGTTCCTCTCGCCTTTCCTGTGGAGAGCGCTTTGAATTGCGAGCGGAATGGCGGTATTATTTCCTAACCAAGCAGGGAAAGGATCCTCATGTCGAGCTTCGATACCAAAACGGCGTCTCCTCTGGATGTGGGCGGGACCCTCGTGCTTTCTCGAGTGGAGACGGGTATGTCGGGGAACTTCTTGAGTTGCAGCAAGGACCCTTTTGAATTTCCAGAGTTTAGGTGTGATGAGCCTCCAGACGCCTCCGAGGAAATGGGCCTCATCTCGCCTGGAGGGGAGAACCTCCTGGATTTTCTAGAGTTGGGCAGGGTCTCTCGAGTTACGACAGGGACCTCAGGGACCCGCTATGGTGGCCTCAGGAAAGGCCAGTGCCCATGGGAGTTGCAAGAGGGCCTTTCGGGATTCCTCTCCTGTCGATGCCGGGGCCTAAGACCTTGTGTGGAGTCGATGCCGGAACCTGAGGATTCCTCTCCAGTGCTGACATGGATCTTGGGGTACTTCTGGAGTCTCCCCAGGGGAGTCAGACTTCGACTCGAGTGGGGGGCAGCACGTGCACTTTCCTCCCGAGCTCCATGCAGGAGTGTTACGCTTCCCTTTCACGTGGATCAAGGGAGCAGTGGCTTTCCCACGATGGCTTTCCCACGAGGGTTCCCACAGGGCTGTCCCCACGTGCCACCGTGGTGAGAGTCGATCCTCGGCTTGAAAGTCGAGGCAGTGCAGGGAAAACAGTTTTCCCTGGAATGGACTGAGACATCTGGGGGACCTGTGGGAATGGTGGCACGACGCCTGGAGTTCCTCTCGCCTTTCCTGAGTAGAGGCGCTCCTCTTGAGATGCGACGGAAACGGCGGGAATTCTTTCCCAGACCCACGCAGCGAAAAGCGATCCCTCCTCTCGAGCTATGAGGCAGAAACGGGCCTCATCTCGATGTGGGCAGGACTCCTCGTGCTTCCTCTCGAGTGGAGACGGGTATGTCGGGGAACTTCTTGAGTTGCAGCGAGGGTGTGAAGGACGCTTTGGAAGTTCCAGATGTTAGGTGTGATTAGCCCCAAGACGCCTCAGCGGGAAATGGGCCCTCATCTCGCCTGGAGGGGAGAACCTCCTGGATTTTCTAGAGTTGGGCAGGGTCTCTCGAGTTACGACAGGGACCTCAGGGACCCGCTCTGGTGGCCTCAGGAAAGACCAGTGCCCATGGGAGTTGCAAGGGCGCCTTTCGGGATTCCTCTCTGGTCGATGTCGGGGCCTAAGACCTTTTGTGGATTCGGGGCTGGAACCTGAGGATTCCTCTTCAGTGCTGACATGGATCTTGGCTTACTTCTGGAGTTTCCCCTGGGGAGTCTGTGCCTCATCTCATGTGGGGGAATGCACGTGAGCTCTCCTCAGGAACTGTAGCAGCAGTGTCACACTTCCCGTCGCGTGGATCAAGGGATCTGTGGCTTTCCCTCGAGGCTTTCCGACGAGGCTTTCCCACAGGGCTGACCCACGTTCCATGGTGTAGTGAGTGGATCCTCGGCGTGAAAGTAGAGGCAGTGCAGGGAAAGCAAGTTTCCTCTGGAATGGACTGACATCTGGGGGTCCCTTGGAATTGTGGCACGACCACTGGGGTTTCTCTCGCTTTTCCTGTTGAGAGCGCCTCCTCTTGAGTTACGACGGGAAAGCCGGGAATTCTTTCCAGACGAAGCTGGAAAGAATCCATCATCTAGAGCTACGAGGTGGAAGCCAGGCTCCTCTGGATTTGGGCGGGACTCTCGTGCTTCCTCTCGAGTGGAGACGGGTATGTCGGGGAACTTCTTGAGTTGCAGCAAGTGTGGGAAGGACCCTTTGGAAGTTCCAGAGGTTAGGTGTGTTTAGCCTCAAGACGCCTCAGCAGAAATGGGCCTCATCTCGCCTGAAGGGGAGAACCTCCTGGATTTTCTCGAGTTGTGGCAGGTGCTATTGAGTTACGACAGGGACCTCAGGGACCCGCTCTGGTTGCCTCAAGAAAAGGCCAGTCGCCATGCGAGTTGCTAGGGGTCCTCTCAGGATTCCTCTCCCGTCGATGCCAGGGCCTAAGACCTTTTGTGGAGTTGTGTTCAGAACCTGAGGATTCCTCTCCAGGGCTGACATGCATCTAGGGGTACTTCTGGAGTCTGCCCTGGGGAGTCAGTCCTCGCCTCGAGTGGGGTCATGCACGTGCGCTTTCCTTCCGAGAGGTAGCAGCAGTGTAACGCTTCCATTCGCATGGATCAAAGGATCTGTGGCTTTCCCTCGAGGCTTTCCCACGAGGCATTTCCAGCAGGGGTGTCCCACGTGCCACCGTAGTGTGAGTCAATCCTCCGCGTGAATGTCGAGGCAGTGCAGGGAAAACAGGTTTCCCTGTAATGGACTGAGACATCTGGGGGACTCTTGGAATGTTGGCACGACCCTGGAGTTCCTCTCGCCTTTCCTGTTGAGAGCGCCTCCTCTTGAGATGTCGGCGGGGAACGGCGGGAATCCTTTCCCGATGAAGCAGGGAAAGGATCCCTCATTTCGAACTACGAGGCGGAAATGGGGCTCCTCTGGATGATGGGCGGGACCCCCGTGCTTCCTCTCGAGTGAAGACGGGTTTGTCGGGGAACTTCTTGAGTTGCAGCAAGGGTGTGAAGGACCCTTTGGAAGTTCCACAGGTTAGGTGTGATTAGCCTCGAGACACCTCAGCGGAAATGGGCCTCATCTCGCCTGGAGGGAGAACCTCCTGGATTTTACCGAGTTGTGGTAGGTGCTCTCGAGTTACGACGGGGACCTCAGGGACTCCGCTCTGGTGGCCTCAGGAAAGGCCAGTCCCCATGCGAGTTACCATGGGGCCTATAGGGATTCCTCTCCCATCGATGCCGGTGCCTAAGACCTTGTGTGGAGTCGGGGCCAGACCCTGAGGATGCCTCTCCAGTGCTGACATGAATCTTTCCATACTTCTGGAGTCTCACCAGGGGAGTCAGTCCTCATCTCGTGTGGGGGCATGCACCTGCCGATTTCCTCACAAGCTGTAGCAGCAGTGTCCACGCTTGCCGACATGTGGTTCAAGGGATCAGTCGCTTTGCATCGAGGCTTTCCCACGATGGCTTTCGAACAGGGCTGTCCCACATGTCACGGTGGTGTGAGTCTATCCTCGGCGTGAACGTCGAGGCTAGTGAAGGGAAAGCAGGTTCTTCTGGAATGGACGGAGACATCTGGGGGGACTCTTGGAATGCTGGCAAGGCCCTGGAGTTCCTCTCGCCTTTCCTGTGGAGAGTGCCTCCTCTTGAGATGCGACGCGGAAGCCCGGGAATTCTTTCCCGACGATGAAGGGAAAGGATCCCTCTTCTCGAGCTACGAGGCGGAAACGGGGCTCCGCTGGATGTGGGTGGGACCCTCGTCCTTCCTCTCGAGTGGAGATGGGTATGTCGGAGAACTTCTTGACTGGCAGCAAGGGTGTGAAGGACCCTTTCGAAGTTCCAGAG
This sequence comes from Capra hircus, assembly GCF_001704415.2. Classification (NCBI taxonomy): domain Eukaryota; kingdom Metazoa; phylum Chordata; class Mammalia; order Artiodactyla; family Bovidae; genus Capra; species Capra hircus. The sequence goes on from NW_017214910.1 coordinate 3,872, forward strand.
GTTAGTTGTGATTAGCCTCGAGACGCCTCAGCGGGAAATGGGCCTCATCTCGCCTGGAGGGGAGAACCTCCTGGATTTTCTCGAGTTGCAGCTTCCTCTCGAAGTAGGCCCCATGTCCCCTTGGGGAGGGTGTCATGCCTCTTTTCTCCTCACTGCCAAAGGGTGGAGCCAAGCTCGCTCTGTCAGAGGTACAAAAACAGCAATTGAATGGATTTTCAAGCTCTTGCTAGGCTGCACCCTTTCAGGGCCCACTTTACTGAAACAGGTGCTCTGTGGCCCCTGGTTGGGTATGCAGGTTCACAAACAGGGTTGAGATCCTGTCCAAGCCAAGAATTTTCCTGAAAGACCTAGGCTCACTAGAGCTCTCCTCCGGAGCAAAGGGGATAGAGGAGATGTATGGAGGAGTCGTTGCCTTTCCCTGTGAGTGTGGGGCTACTCCCTACGGCCCCAGGCTCAGAGATAACTGCCTCTAAGAAAGGAATGGCAAGAAGCGCTATTCTTGGAGGTTGGGACAGGGAGTTCGCAGCATGTGGGGAAAGAAAGACTTCTTCGGGGAAGAAGAGGCAACCACCGGGGGTGTGTTTGCAAGCCTCTATTTGGAAGGAACAGGTTTGCTTATACAACTCAAGACCTCCAGATCTGCTCAGAGGACTGAAGTTCCAGAGACAGGGCCATGTATCTCCCCTTCCCTTTGAGATCCTTGCAAAGACATTCCTAGCAGATCGTGGGAGTGCCCATGAAGAAGCAAGCAGCGGGAGTGTGCTTGACATCACTGGCTGCCTACCTGGGCTCAGCTCCTCAAGGGGCCTTTCTCTCCTGGTAGGCCCTATGTCCCCTTTGGGAGAGGGTGGTGCCCTCTTCCCTCCACACTGCCAAAGGGTGGAGGTGGAGCAAACTCGTTCTCTCCGAGGTAAAAAAAAAAAGACAAATTGGATGGATTTTTAAGCTCTTGCTATGCTGCACCCCTCCAGGACCCACTCGAGCAAAACAGGTGCCCTGTGGCCCCTAGGTCGGGTATGCAGGTTCACACACCTGGGTGGGATCCCGTCAAAGCCAAGAATTTTCCTGACAGACCTAGGCTCACTAGAGCTCTCCTCCAGAGGAAAGGGGACAGAAAAAGACGTGTGTGTGGAGGTGGCTCTGCCTTTCCAGGTCCCAATCTCAGGGATAACTGCCCCTAAGAAAGGAACTGCTGCTGCTGCTGCTGCTTAAGTTGCTTCAGTCGTGTTCGACTCTGTGCGACGCCATAGACGGTAGCCCACTAGGCTCCCCGTCCCTGGGATTCTCCAGGCAAGAACAGTAAGTGGGTTGCCATTGCCTTCTCCAATGCATGAAAGTGAAAATGAAAGTGCAGTCGCTCAGTCGTGTCCGACCCTCAGCGACCCCACGGACTGCAGCCTACCAGGCTTCTCCGTCCATAGGATTTTCTGAAAGGAACTGCAAGAAGCGCTTTTCCAGGAGGCTGGGAAAGGGAGTTCGCAGGATGTGGGGAAAGAGAGCCTCCTTCGGGGAAGAATAGGCGGCCACTTGTTTTGTGTTGCAAACCTCTATTTGGAAGGAACAGGTTAGCTTATACAAAGGGAGACCTCCAGATCTGCTCAGAGGACCGAAGTTGCAGAGGCAGGTCGGTGTATTTTCCCTTCACTTTGCGATCCTTGCAAAGACATTCCTTGCTGATAGATGATTCAGCAAGGGCCTTTGAGACTGTTGTTTTCTTTCCTAGGTTCAAAGATTCCTTCAGTTCCTAATATAGATATCCTAGAAATTATGTGACATCCGTGAAAATCTGATATGTCCTGGTCAAATGCTGTCAGTTATAATTCCAGTTATCATATTAAAGCATTTCAAGTCGCAGCAGTGACCAGATTACATTGTCAATTTCTATTTAATCAGGTTTTAACCATGTCCTCTATGGTTTCACACTGATGCCTTTGCAGAAATACTGCTACTTCAAGATATATGGAGGGCTTTTTGGCAGCTGGAACTGAAGGAATCTTTGAACCTAGGAAAGAAAACAACAGTCTCAAAGGCCCTTGCTGAATCATCTATCAGCAAGGAATGTCTTTGCAAGGATCGCAACAAAGTGAAGGGAAAATACACCGACCTGCCTCTGCAACTTCGGTCCTCTGAGCAGATCTGGAGGTCTCCCTTTGTATAAGCTAACCTGTTCCTTCCAAATAGAGGTTTGCAACACAAAACAAGTGGCCGCCTATTCTTCCCCGAAGGAGGCTCTCTTTCCCCACATCCTGCGAACTCCCTTTCCCAGCCTCCTGGAAAAGCGCTTCTTGCAGTTCCTTTCAGAAAATCCTATGGACGGAGAAGCCTGGTAGGCTGCAGTCCGTGGGGTCGCTGAGGGTCGGACACGACTGAGCGACTGCACTTTCATTTTCACTTTCATGCATTGGAGAAGGCAATGGCAACCCACTTACTGTTCTTGCCTGGAGAATCCCAGGGACGGGGGAGCCTAGTGGGCTACCGTCTATGGCGTCGCACAGAGTCGAACACGACTGAAGCAACTTAAGCAGCAGCAGCAGCAGCAGTTCCTTTCTTAGGGGCAGTTATCCCTGAGATTGGGACCTGGAAAGGCAGAGCCACCTCCACACACACGTCTTTTCTGTCCCCTTTCCTCTGGAGGAGAGCTCTAGTGAGCCTAGGTCTGTCAGGAAAATTCTTGGCTTTGACGGGATCACACCCGGTGTGTGAACCTGCATACCCGACCTAGGGGCCACAGGGCACCTGTTTTGCTCGAGTGGGTCCTGGAGGGGTGCAGCATAGCAAGAGCTTAAAAATCCATCCAATTTGTCTTTTTTTTTTTACCTCGGAGAGAACGAGTTTGCTCCACCTCCACCCTTTGGCAGTGTGGAGGGAAGAGGGCACCACCCTCTCCCAAAGGGGACATAGGGCCTACCAGGAGAGAAAGGCCCCTTGAGGAGCTGAGCCCAGGTAGGCAGCCAGTGATGTCAAGCACACTCCCGCTGCTTGCTTCTTCATGGGCACTCCCACGATCTGCTAGGAATGTCTTTGCAAGGATCTCAAAGGGAAGGGGAGATACATGGCCCTGTCTCTGGAACTTCAGTCCTCTGAGCAGATCTGGAGGTCTTGAGTTGTATAAGCAAACCTGTTCCTTCCAAATAGAGGCTTGCAAACACACCCCCGGTGGTTGCCTCTTCTTCCCCGAAGAAGTCTTTCTTTCCCCCACATGCTGCGAACTCCCTGTCCCAACCTCCAAGAATAGCGCTTCTTGCCATTCCTTTCTTAGAGGCAAGTTATCTCTGAGCCTGGGCCGTAGGGAGTAGCCCCACACTCACAGGGAAAGGCAAAGACTCCTCCATACATCTCCTCTATCCCCTTTGCTCCGGAGGAGAGCTCTAGTGAGCCTAGGTCTTTCAGGAAAATTCTTGGCTTGGACAGGATCTCACCCTGTTTGTGAACCTGCATACCCAACCAGGGGCACAGAGCACCTGTTCAGTAAAGTGGGCCCTGAAAGGGTGCAGCTAGCAAGAGCTTGAAAAATCCATTCAATTGCTGTTTTTGTACCTCTGACAGAGCAGAGCTTGGCTCCACCCTTTGGCAGTGAGGAGAAAAGAGGCATGACACCCTCCCCAAGGGGACATGGGGCCTACTTCGAGAGGAAGCTGCAACTCGAGAAAATCCAGGAGGTTCTCCCCTCCAGGCGAGATGAGGCCCATTTCCGCTGAGGGCGTCTCGAGGCTAATCACAACTAACCTCTGGAACTTCGAAAGGGTCCTTCACACCCTTGCTGCCAGTCAAGAAGTTCTCCGACATACCCATCTCCACTCGAGAGGAAGGACGAGGGTCCCACCCCACATCCAGCGGAGCCCCGTTTCCGCCTCGTAGCTCGAGAAGAGGGATCCTTTCCCTTCATCGTCGGGAAAGAATTCCCGGGCTTCCCGTCGCATCTCAAGAGGAGGCACTCTCCACAGGAAAGGCGAGAGGAACTCCAGGGCCTTGCCAGCATTCCAAGAGTCCCCCAGATGTCTCCGTCCATTCCAGAAGAACCTGCTTTCCCTTCACTGCCTCGACGTTCACGCCGAGGATAGACTCACACCACCGTGACATGTGGGACAGCCCCTGTTCGAAAGCCTCGTGGGAAAGCCTCGATGCAAAGCGACTGATCCCTTGAACCACATGTCCGGCAAGCGTGACACTGCTGCTACAGCTTGTGAGGAAATCGCAGGTGCATGCCCCCCACACGAGATGAGGACTGACTCCCCTGGTGAGACTCCAGAAGTATGGAAAGATTCATGTCAGCACTGGAGAGGCATCCTCAGGGTCTGGCCCCGACTCCACACAAGGTCTTAGGCACCGGCATCGATGGGAGAGGAATCCCTATAGGCCCCATGGTAACTCGCATGGGGACTGGCCTTTCCTGAGGCCACCAGAGCGAGTCCCTGAGGTCCCCGTCGTAAACTCGAGAGCACCTACCACAACTCGGTAAAATCCAGGAGGTTCTCCCCTCCAGGCCGAGATGAGGCCCATTTCCGCTGAGGTGTCTCGAGGCTAATCACACCTAACCTGTGGAACTTACCAAAGGGTCCTTCACACCCTTGCTGCAACTCAAGAAGTTCCCCGGACAAACCCGTCTTCACTCGAGAGGAAGCACGGGGTCCCGCCCACATCCCAGAGGAGCCCCATTTCCGCCTCGTAGTTCGAAATGAGGGATCCTTTCCCTGCTTCATCGGGAAAGGATTCCCGCCGTTCCCACCGCATCTCAAGAGGAGGCGCTCTCAACAGGAAAGGCGAGAGGAACTCCAGGGTCGTGCCAACATTCCAAGAGTCCCCCAGATGTCTCAGTCCATTACAGGGAAACCTGTTTTCCCTGCACTGCCTCGACATTCACCGGAGGATTGACTCACACTACGGTGGCACCGTGGGACACCCCTGTTGGAAAGCCTCGTGGGAAAGCCTCGAGGGAAAGCCACAGATCCTTTGATCCATGCGAATGGAAGCGTTACACTGCTGCTACCTCTCGGAAGGAAAGCGCACGTGCATGACCCCCACTCGAGACGAGGACTGACTCCCCAGGGCCAGACTCCAGAAGTACCCCTAGATGCATGTCAGCCCTGGAGAGGAATCCTCAGGTTCTGAACACAACTCCACAAAAGGTCTTAGGCCCTGGCATCGACGGGAGAGGAATCCTGAGAGGACCCCTAGCAACTCGCATGGCGACTGGCCTTTCTTGAGGCAACCAGAGCGGGTCCCTGAGGTCCCTGTCGTAACTCAATAGCACCTGCCACAACTCCGAGAAAATCCAGGAGGTTCTCCCCTTCAGGCGAGATGAGGCCCATTTCCGCTGAGGCGTCTTGAGGCTAAACACACCTAACCTCTGGAACTTCCAAAGGGTCCTTCCCACACTTTGCTGCAACTCAAGAAGTTCCCCGACATACCCGTCTCCACTCGAGAGGAAGCACGAGAGTCCCGCCCACATCCAGAGGAGCCTGGCTTCCACCTCGTAGCTCTAGATGATGGATTCTTTTCCAGCTTCGTCTGGAAAGAATTCCCGGCTTTCCCGTCGTAACTCAAGAGGAGGCGCTCTCAACAGGAAAAGCGAGAGAAACCCCAGTGTCGTGGCCACAATTCCAAGGGACCCCCAGATGTCAGTCCATTCCAGAGGAACTTGCTTTCCCTGCACTGCCTCTACTTTCACGCCGAGGATCCACTCACTACACCATGGAACGTGGGTCAGCCCTGTGGGAAAGCCTCGTCGGAAAGCCTCGAGGGAAAGCCACAGATCCCTTGATCCACGCGACGGGAAGTGTGACACTGCTGCTACAGTTCCTGAGGAGAGCTCACGTGCATTCCCCCACATGAGATGAGCACAGACTCCCCAGGGGAAACTCCAGAAGTAAGCCAAGATCCATGTCAGCCACTGGAAGAGGAATCCTTCAGGTTCCAGCCCCGGACTCCACAAAAGGTCTTAGGCCCCCGACATCGACCGGAGAGAGAATCCCGAAAGGCGCCCTTGCAACTCCATGGCGCACTGGTCTTTCCTTGAGGCCACCAGAGGCGGGTCCCTGAGGTCCCTGTCGTAACTCGAGAGCACCCTGCCCACAACTCTAGGAAAATCCAGGAGGTTCTCCCCTCCAGGCGAGATAAGGCCCATTTCCTCTGAGGCGTCAGGAGGCTCATCACACCTAAATTCTGGAAATTCCAAAAGGGTCCTTGCTGCAACTCAAGAAGTTCCCCGACATACCCGTCTCCACTCGAGAGGAAGCACGAGGGTCCCGCCCACATCCAGAGGAGACGCCGTTTTGGTATCGAAGCTCGAGATGAGGGATCCTTTCCCTGCTTGGTCAGGAAATAATACACCGCCATTCCGCTCGCATTTCAAAGGGGAAGCGCTCTCCACAGGAAAGGCGAGAGGAACTCCAGGGTCGAGCCACCATTCACAGAGTCACCCAGATGTCTCAGTCCATTCCAGAGGAACTGTTTTCCTGCACTGCCTCGAATTTCACGGCGAGGATCGACTCAAACCACGGTGGCACGTGGGATAGCCCTGTGGGAAAGCCTCGTGGGAAATCCTCTTGGGAAAGCCTCGAGGGAAAGCCACAGATCCATTGATCCACGCGAAGGGAAGCATGACACTGCTGCTACATCTCGGGAGGAAAGCGCACGTGCATGCCCCCACTCGAGACAAGGACTGACTCCCCTGGGGAGACTCCAGAAGTACCCAAGATCCATGTCAGCACTGGAGAGGAATCCTCAGGTTCTGGCACCATCTCCACACAAGGTCTTAGGCCCCGGCATCGACGGAGAGGAATCCCGAGAGGCCCCGAGCAATTCGCATGGGGACTGGTCTTTCCTGAGGCCACCAGAGCAGGTCCCTGATGTCCCTGGTCGTAAGTTGTGAGCACCTGCCCTCAACTGGAGAAAATCCAGGTGGTTCTTCCCTCCAGGCGAGATGAGGCCCATTTCTGCTGAGGCCATATCCAGGCTAATCACACCTAACCTGTGGAACTTCCAAAGGGTCCTTCACATCCTTGCTGCAACTCAAGAAGCTTCCCCGACATACCCAGTCTCCAGTGGAGAGGAAGCAGAGAGTCCCGCTCACATCTAGAGGAGCCCCGTTTTCCGCCTCCTAGATCGAGAGTAGGGATCCTTTCCTGCGTGGTCGGGAAAGAATTCCCGGCGTTCCCGTCGCATCTCAAGAGGAGGTGCTCTCCACAGGAAAGGCGAGAGGAAATCCAGGTTCGTGTCCACCATTCCCAGAGTCAGCCAGATGTCTCTGTCCATTCCAGGGAAACCTGTTTTCCCTTCAATGCCTCGACTTTCAAGCGAGGATCGACTCACACCACGGTGGCACGTGGGACAGCCCTGTGGGAAAGCCTCGTGGAAAAGCCACAGATCCCTTGATCCACGCGAAGGGAAGCGTGACACTGCTGCTACAGCTCGGAGGAAAGCACGGGCATGCCCCACTCGAGACGAGGACTGACTCCCCTGGGAGACTGAGTACCCCCAAGATCCATGTCAGCACTGGAGAGGAATCCTCAGGTTCGGCACTCCACACAAGTCTTAGGCCCGGCATCGACGGAGAGGAATCCTCCATGGGGACGGCCTTTCCTGAGGCCACCAGAGCGGGTCCCTGAGGTCCCCTCGTAAGTCGAGAGCACCTGCCAACTCGAGAAAATCCAGGAGGTTCTCCCCTCCAGGCGAGATGAGGCCCGGTATTGCAACCTGAGGATTCCTTCCAGTGCTGACATGGATCTTGGGTACTTCTGGAGTCTCCCCAGGGGAGTCAGTCCTCGTCTCGATGGGGGCATGCACGTGCGCTTTCCTCCGAGCTCTAGCAGCAGTGTACGCTTCCCTTCGTGGATCAAGGGATCTGTGCTTTCCGAGGCTTTCCCACAGGGCTGTCCACGTGCCACCGTGGTGTGAGTCGATCCTCGGCTTGAAAGTCGAGGCAGTGCAGGGAAAACAGGTTTCCCTGGAATGGACTGAGACATCTGGGGACTCTGGGAATGGTGGCACGACCCTGGATTCCTCTCGCCTTTCCTGTGGAGAGCGCCTCCTCTTGAGATGCGACGGGAACGCCGGGAATTCTTTCCCGACCACGCAGGAAAGGATCCTCCTCTCGAGCTAGGAGGCGGAAACGGGCTCCTCTGATGTGGCGGGACTCTCGTGCTTCCTCTCTGGAGAGACGGTATGTCGGGGAACTTCTTGAGTTGCAGCAAGGAGTGAAGGACCCTTTGGAAGTTCCAGAGGTTAGGTGTGATTAGCCTCGGACGCCTCAGCGGAAATGGGCCTCATCTCGCCTGGAGGGAGAACCACCTGGATTTTCTCGAGTTGTGGCAGGTGCTCTCGACTTACGACGGTCAGGGGCCCGCTCTGGTGGCCTCAGGAAAGGCCAGTCCCATGCGAGTTGCTCGGGGCCTCTCGGGATTCCTCTCCCGTCGATGCCGGGCCTAAGACCTTGTGTGGAGATGGTGCCAGAACCTGAGGATTCCTCTCCAGTGCTGACATGGATCTTGGATACTTCTGGAGTCTCCCCAGGGGAGTCAGTCCTTGTCTCGAGTGGGGGCATGCACGTGCGCTTTCCTCCCGAGATGTAGCAGCAGTGTCATGCTTCCCTTCGCGTGGATCAATGGATCTGTGGCTTTCCCTCGAGGCTTTCCCAAGAGGATTTCGAGGCTTTCCCACAGGGCTATCCACGTGCCACCGTGGTTTGAGTCGATCCTCGCCGTGAAATTCGAGGCAGTGCAGGGAAAACAGTTTCCTCTGGAATGGACTGAGACATCTGGGTGACTCTGTGAATGGTGGCTCGACCCTGGAGTTCCTCTCGCCTTTCCTGTGGAGAGCTTCCCTTGAAATGCGAGCGGAATGGCGTGTATTATTTCCTGACCAAGCAGGGAAAGGATCCCTCATCTCGAGCTTCGATACCAAAACGGCGTCTCCTCTGGATGTGGGCGGGACCCTCGTGCTTCCTCTCGAGTGGAGACGGGTATGTCGGGGAACTTCTTGAGTTGCAGCAAGGACCCTTTTGAATTTCCAGAATTTAGGTGTGATGAGCCTCCAGACGCCTCAGAGGAAATGGGCCTCTATCTCGCCTGGAGGGGAGAACCTCCTGGATTTTCTAGAGTTGGGCAGGGTCTCTCGAGTTACGACAGGGACCTCAGGGACCCGCTCTGGTGGCCTCAGGAAAGACCAGTGCCCATGGGAGTTGCAAGGCGCCTTTCGGGATTCCTCTCCGGTCGATGTCGGGGCCTAAGACCTTTTGTGGAATCGGGGCTGGAACCTGAGGATTCCTCTTCAGTGCTGACATGGATCTTGGCTTACTTCTGGAGTTTCCCCTGGGGAGTCTGTGCTCATCTCCATGTGGGGGCATGCACGTGAGCTCTCCTCAGGAACTGTAGCAGCAGTGTCACACTTCCCGTCGCGTGGATCAAGGGATCTGTGGCTTTCCCTCGAGGCTTTCCCGACGAGGCTTTCCCACAGGGCTGACCCACGTTCCATGGTGTAGTGAGTGGATCCTCGGCGTGAAAAGTAGAGGCAGTGCAGGGAAAGCAAGTTCCTCTGGAATGGACTGACATCTGGGGGTCCCTTGGAATTGTGGCACGACACTGGGGTTTCTCTCGCTTTTCCTGTTTGAGAGCGCCTCCTCTTGAGTTGCGACGGGAAAGCCTGGGAAATTCTTTCCAGACGAAGCTGGAAAAGAATCCGTCATCTAGAGCTACGAGGTGGAAGCCAGGCTCCTCTGGATGTGGGCGGGACTCTCGTGCTTCCTCTCGAGTGGAGACGGGTATGTCGGGGAACTTCTTGAGTTGCAGCAAGTGTGGGAAGGACCCTTTGGAAGTTCCAGAGGTTAGGTGTGTTTAGCCTCAAGACGCCTCAGCGGAAATGGGCCTCATCTCGCCTGAAGGGGAGAACCTCCTGGATTTTCTCGAGTTGTGGCAGGTGCTATCGAGTTACGACAGGGACCTCAGGGACCGCTCTGGTTGCCTCAAGAAAGGCAGTCGCCATGCGAGTTGCTAGGGGTCCTCTCAGGATTCCTCTCCCGTCGATGCCAGGCCTAAGACCTTTTGTGGAGTTGTGTTCAGAACCTGAGGATTCCTCTCCAGGGCTGACATGCATCTAGGGTACTTCTGGAGTCTGCCCTGGGGAGTCAGTCCTCGGCTCGAGTGGGGTCATGCACGTGCGCTTTCCTTCCGAGAGGTAGCAGCAGTGTAACGCTTCCATTCGCATGGATCAAAGGATCTGTGGCTTTCCCTCGAGGCTTTCCCACGAGGCTTTCCAACAGGGGTGTCCCACGTGCCACCGTAGTGTGAGTCAATCCTCCGCGTGAATGTCGAGGCAGTGCAGGGAAAACAGGTTTCCCTGTAATGGACTGAGACATCTGGGGGACTCTTGGAATGTTGGCACGACCCTGGAGTTCCTCTCGCCTTTCCTGTTGAGAGCGCCTCCTCTTGAGATGCGGCGGGAACGGCGGGAATCCTTTCCC
>NW_017214911.1:0-14325 GCF_001704415.2 Capra hircus
TTCAAGCGCGGATGGACTCACACCACGGTGCACGTGGGACAGCCTGGGGAAAGCCTCGTGGGAAAGCCCGAGAGAAAGCCTCGTGGAAAGCCTCAAGGAAGCCACAGTTGCTTGATTCACGCGAAGGGAAGCGAGACACTGCTGCTACAGCTCGGGAGGAAAGCGCACGTGCATGCCCCCACTCGAGACGAGGACTGACTCCCCTGGGGAGACTCCAGAAGTACCCCAAGATCCATGTCAGCACTGGAGAGGAATCCTCAGGTTCCGGCACCGACTCCACACAAGGTCTTAGGCCCCGGCATCGACGGGAGAGGAATCCCGAGAGGCCCTCGAGCAACTCGCATGGGACTGGCCTTTCCTGAGGCCACCAGAGCGGGTCCCTGAGGTCCCCGTCGTAAGTCGAGAGCACCTGCGCCAACTCGAGATAATGCCAGGAGGTTCTCCCCTCCAGGGGAGATGAGGCCCATTTCCTCTGAGGCTTCTCGAGGCTAATCACACCTAACCTCTGGAACTTCCAAAGGGTCCTTCACACCCTTGCTGCAACTCAAGAAGTTCCCCGACATACCCGTCTCCACTCAGAGGAAGCACGAGAGTCTCGCCCAATCCAGAGGAGCCCCGTTTCCGCCTCCTAGCTCGAGAAGAGGGTATCCTTTCCCTGCGTCGTCGGGAAAGAATTCCCGGCGGTTCCGTCGCATCTCAAGAGGAGGCGCTCTCCACAGGAAAGGCCGAGAGGAACTCCAGGGTCATGCCAACATTCCCAGAGTCCCCCAGATGTCTCAGTCTATTACAGGGAAACCTGTTTTCCCTGCACTGCCTCGACTTTCAAGCCGAGGATCGACTCACACCATGGTGGCACGTGGGACAACCCTGTGGGAAAGCCTCGTGGGAAAGCCTCATGGGAAAGCCTCGAGGGAAAGCCACAGATCCCTTGATCCAAGCGAAGGGAAGCGTGACACTGCTGCTACAGCTCGGGAGGAAAGCGCACGTGCATGCCCCCACTCGAGACGAGGACTGACTCCCCTGGGGAGACTCCAGAAGTACCCCAAGATTCCATGTCAGCACTGGAGAGGAATCCTCAGGTTCCGGCACCGACTCCACACAAGGTCTTAGGCCCCGGCATCGACGGGAGAGGAATCCCGAGAGGCCCCGAGCAATTCGCATGGGGACTGGCCTTTCCTAAGGCCACCAAAGTGGGTCCCTGAGGTCCCCATCGTAAGTGGAGAGCACCTGCCGCAACTCGAGAAAATCCAGGAGGTTCTCCCCTCCAGGCGAGATGAGGCCCATTTCCGCTGAGGGTCTCGAGGCTAATCACACCTAACCTCTGGAACTTCCAAAGGGTCCTTCACTACCCTTGCTGCAACTCAAGAAGTTCCCCGACATACCCGTCTCCACTCGAGAGGAAGCACGAGAGTCCCGCCCACATCCAGAGGAGCCCCGTTTCCGCCTCATAGCTCGAGAGAAGGGATCCTTTCCCTGCGTGGTCGGGAAAGAATTTCCGGCGTTCCCGTCGCATCTCAAGAGGAGGCGCTCTCCACAGGAAAGGGGAGAGGAACTCCAGGGTCGTGCCACCATTCCCAGAGCCTTCCAGATGTCTCAGTCCATTCCAGGGAAACCTGTTTCCCTGCACTGCCTCGACGTTCAAGCCGAGGATCGACTCACATCACGGTGGCACGTGGGACAGCCCTGTGGGAAAGCCTGGTGGGAAAGCCTGGTGGGAAACCTCATTGGAAAGCTCGAGGGAAAGCCACAGATCCCTTGATCCAAGCGAAGGGAAGCGTGACACTGCTGCTACAGCTCGGGAGGAAAGCGCACTTGCATGCCCACACTCGAGACGAGGACTGACTCCCCTGGTGAGACTCCATAAGTACCCCAAGATCCATGTCAGCCCTGGAGAGGAATCCTCAGGTTCCGGCACCGACTCCACACAAGGTCTTAGGCCCCGGCATCAGGGGAGAGGAATCCCGAGAGGCCCCCTAGCATCTCGTATGGGCACCTGCCTTTCCTGAGGCCACCAGCGGGTTCCTGATGTCCCCGTCGAAAGTCAAGAGCACCTGCCGCAACTAGAGAAAATCCAGGACGTTCTCCCTTCCAGGCGAGATGAGGCCCATTTAACTGAGGCGTCTCGAGGCTAATCACACCAAACCTCTGGAACTTCCAAAGGGTCCTTCACACACTTGCTAAAACTAAAGAAGTTCGTCGACATACCCGTCTCCACTCGAGAGGAAGCGCGAGAGTCCCGCCCACATCTAGAGGAACCCCGTTTCCGCCTACTAGCTCGAGAGGAGGGATCCTTTCCCTGCATGGTCGGGAAAGAATTCCCGGCGTTCCCGTCGCATCTCAAGAGGAGGCGCTCTCCACAGGAAAGGCGAGCGGAACTCCAGGGTCGTGCCACCATTCCCAGAGTCCCCCAGATATCTCAGTCCATTCCAGGGAAACCTGTTTCCCTACACTGCCTCGAATTTCAGGACGAGGATCTACTCACACCACGGTGGCACGTGGGACAGCCCTTTGGGAAAGCCTCGAGGGAAAGCCACAGATCCCTTGATCCACGCGAAGGGAACCGTGACACTGCTGCTGCAGCTCGGGAGGAAAGCGCACGTGCATGCCCCCACTCGAGACAAAGACTGTACTCCCCTGGGGAGACTCCAGAAGTACTCCAAGATCCATGTCAGCACTGGAGAGGAATCCTCAGTTTCAGGCACCGACTCCACACAAGGTCTTAGGCCCCGGCACCAATGGGAGAGGATTCCCGAGATGCGCCCGAGCAACTCGCATGGGGACTGGCCTTTCCTGAGGCCACCAGAGTGGGTCCCTGAGTTCCCCGTCCTAAGTCCGTAGCACCTGCTGCAACTTGAGAAAATCCAGGAAGTTCTCCCTTCCAGGCGAGATGAGGAACATTTCCGCTGAGGTGTCTCAAGGCTAATCACACCTAACCTCTGGAACTTACAAAGGGTCCTTCACACCCTTGCTGCAACTCAAGGAGATCCCCAACATACCCGTCTCCATTCGAGAGGAAGCACGAGAGTCCCGCCCAAATTCAGAGGAGCCCCGTTTCCGCCTCCTAGCTCGAGAGGAGGGATCCTTTCCCTCAGTGATCGGGAAAGAGTTACCAGTGTTCCCGGCGCATCTCAAGAGGAGGCGATCTCCACAGGAAAGGCGAGAGGAACTCCAGGGTCGTACCACCATTCCCTGAGTCCCCCAGATGTCTCAGTCCATTCCAGGGAAACCTGTTTTCCCTGCACTGCCTCTACTTTCAAGCCGAGGATGGACTCACACCACGGTGGCACGTGGGACAGCCCTGTGGGAAAGCCTCGTGGGAAAGCCTCGAGAGAAAGCCTCGTGGGAAAGCCTCAAGGAATGCCACAGTTGCTTTGATTCACGCGAAGGGAAGCGAGACACTGCTGCTACAGCTCGGGAGGAAAGCGCACGTGCATGCCCCCACTCGAGACGAGGACTGACTCCCCTGGGGAGACTCCAGAAGTAGCCCGAGATCCACGTCAGCACTGGAGAGGAATCCTCACATTCCGTCACCGACTCCAAACAAGGTTTTAGGCCCCGGCATCGACGGGAGAAGAATCCCGAGAGGCCCCGAGCAACTAGCATGGGGACTGGCCTTTCCTGAGGACATCAGAGCGGGTCCCTGAGGTCCCCGGCATAAGTCGAGAGCAACTGCCGCAACTCGAGAAAATCCAGGAGGTTCTCCCCTCCAGGCGAGATGAGGCCCGTTTCCTCTGTGGCGTCCCCAGGCTAATCACACCTAACCTCTGGAACTTCCAAAACGTCCTTCACATCCTTGCTGCAACTCAAGAAGTTCCCCGACATACCCGTCTCCACTCGAGAGGAAGCACGAGAGTCCCGCCCACATCCAGAGGAGCCCCGTTTCCGCCTCATAGCTCGAGAGGAAGGATCTTTCCCTGTGTGGTCGGGAAAGAATTCCCGGCGTTCCCGTCGCATCTCAAGAGGAGGCGCTCTCCACAGGAAAGGAGAGAGGAACTCCAGGGTCGTGCCACCATTCCCAGAGTCCCCCAGATGTCTCAGTCCATTCCAGGGAAACCTGTTTTCCCTGCACTGCCTCGACTTTCAAGCCAAGGATCGACTCACACCACGGTGGCACGTGGGACAGCCCTGTGGGAAAGCCTCGAAGGAAAGCCTCATGAGAAAGCCTCGAGGGAAAGCCCCAGTTGCTTTGATCAACCCGAAGGGAAGTGTGACACTGCTGCTACAGCTCGGGAGGAAAGCGCACGTGCATGCCCCAACTTGAGACGAGGACTGATTCCCCTGGGGAGACTCCAGAAGTACCCCAAGATCCACGTCAGCACTGGAGATGAATCCTCACGTTCCGGCACCGACTCCAAACAAGGTCTTAGGCCCCGGCATCGACGGGAGAGGAATCCCGAGAGGCCCCGAGTAACTAGCATGGGGACTGGCCTTTCCTTGAGGATATCAGAGCGGGTCCCTGAGATCCCCGTCATAAGTCGAGAGCACCTGCACCAACTCGAGAAATTCCAGGAGGTTCTCCCCTCCAGGCGAGATGAGGCCCATTTCCTCTGAGGCGTCCCCAGGCTAATCACACCTAAACTCTGGAACTTCCAAAACGACCTTCACATCCTTGCTGCAACACAAGAAGTTCCCCGACATACCCATCTCCACTCGAGAGGAAGCACGAGAGTCCCGCCCACATCCAGAGGAGCCTCGTTTCCGCCTCATAGCTCGAGAGGAGGGATCCTTTCCCTGCGTGGTCGGGAAAGAATTCTCGGCGTTCCCGTCGCATCTCAAGAGGAGACGCTTCACACAGGAAAGGCGTGAGGAACTCCAGGGTCGTTCCACCATTCCAAGAGTCCCCCAGATGTCTCAGGCCATTCCAGGGAAACCTGTTTTCCCTGCACTGCCTCGACTTTCAAGCCGAGGATTGACTCACACGACGGTGGCACGTGGGACAGCCCTGTGGGAAAGCCTCGTGGGAAAGTCTCGTGGGAAAGCCTCGAGGGAAAGCCACAGATCCGTTGATCCACGCGAAGGGGAGGGTGACACTGCTGCTACAGCTCGGGAGGAAAGTTCACGTGCATGCCCTTACTCGGGACGAGGACTGACTCCCCTGTGGAGACTCCAGAAGTACCCCAAGATCCATGTCAGCACTGGAGAGGAATCCTCAGGTTCCGGCACCGACTCCACACAAGGTCGTAGGCCCGGCATCGACGGGAGAGGAATCCCGAGAGGCCCCCGAGCATTTCGCATGGGGACTGGCCTTTCCTGAGGCCACCAGAGCGGGTCCCTGAGGTCCCCGTCATAAATCCAGAACACCTGCACCAACTCGAGATAATGCAGGAGGTTCTCCCCTCCAGGGTAGATGAGGCCCATTTCCTCTGAGGCTTCCCCAGGCTAATCACAACTAACCTCTGGAACTTCCAAAGGGTCCTTCACACCCTTGCTGCAACTCAAGAAGTTCCCCGACATACCCGTCTCCAATCAAGAGGAAGCACGAGAGTCCCGCACAATCCAGAGGAGCCCCGTTTCCGCCTCCTAGCTCGAGGAGAGGGATCCGTTCCCTGCGTCGTCGGGAAAGAATTCCCGGGGGTTCCGTCGCATCTCAAGAGGAGGCGCTCTCCACAGGAAAGGCGAGCGGAACTCCAGGGTCGTGCCACCATTCCCAGAGTCCCCCAGATATCTCAGTCCATTCCAGGGAAACCTGTTTCCCTACACTGCCTCGAATTTCAGGACGAGGATCTACTCACACCACGGTGGCACGTGGGACAGCCCTTTGGGAAAGCCTCGAGGGAAAGCCACAGATCCCTTGATCCACGCGAAGGGAACCGTGACACTGCTGCTGCAGCTCGGGAGGAAAGCGCACGTGCATGCCCCCACTCGAGACAAAGACTGACTCCCCTGGGGAGACTCCAGAAGTACTCCAAGATCCATGTCAGCACTGGAGAGGAATCCTCAGTTTCAGGCACCGACTCCACACAAGGTCTTAGGCCCCGGCACCAATGGGAGAGGATTCCCGAGATGCGCCCGAGCAACTCGCATGGGGACTGGCCTTTCCTGAGACCACCAGAGCGGGTCCCTGAGTTCCCCGTCCTAAGTCCGTAGCACCTGCTGCAACTTGAGAAAATCCAGGAAGTTCTCCCTTCCAGGCGAGATGAAGAACATTTCCGCTGAGGTGTCTCAAGGCTAATCACACCTAACCTCTGGAACTTACAAAGGGTCCTTCACACCCTTGCTGCAACTCAAGAAGATCCCCAACATACCCGTCTCCATTCGAAAGGAAGCACGAGAGTCCCGCCCAAATTCAGAGGAGCCCCGTTTCCGCCTCCTAGCTCGAGAGGAGGGATCCTTTCCCTCAGTGATCGGGAAAGAGTTACCAGTGTTCCCGGCGCATCTCAAGAGGAGGCGATCTCCACAGGAAAGGCGAGAGGAACTCCACGGTCGTACCACCATTCCCTGAGTCCCCCAGATGTCTCAGTCCATTCCAGGGAAACCTGTTTTCCCTGCAGTGCCTCGATTTTCAAGCCGAGGATCGACTCACACCATGGTGGCACGTGGGACAACCCTGTGGGAAAGCCTCGTGGGAAAGCCTCATGGGAAAGCCTCGAGGGAAAGCCACAGATCCCTTGATCCAAGCGAAGGGAAGCGAGACAATGCTGCTACAGCTCGGGAGGAAAGCGCACTTGCATGCCCACACTCGAGACGAGGACTGACTCCCCTTGGGAGACTCCTGAAGTACCCCAAGTTCCATGTCAGCACTGGAGAGGAATCCTCAGGTTCCGACACCGACTCCACACAAGGCCTTAGGCCCCGGCATCGACGGGAGTGAAATCCCGAGAGGCCCCCGAGCCACTCGCATGGGGACTGGCCTTCCTGAGGCCACCAGAGCGAGTCCCTGAGGTCCCCGTCAAAAGTCGAGAGAACCTGCCACAACTCGAGAAAATCCAGGAGGTTCTTCCCTCCAGACGAGATGAGCCCCATTTCCGCAGAGGCGACTCGAGGCTAATCACACCTAACCTCTGGACCTTCCAAAGGGCCCTTCACACCCTTGCTGCAACTCAAGAAGTTCCCTGACATACCCGTCTCCACTCGACAGGAAGCACGAGAGTCCCGCCCACATCCAGAGGAGCCCTGTTTCCGCCTCCTAGCTGGACAGGAGGGATCCTTTCCCTGCGTGTTCGGAAAAGAATTCCCGGCGTTCCCGTCACATATCAAGAGGGGGTGCTCTCCACAGGAAAGGCGAGAGGAACTCCAGGGTCCTGTCACCATTCCCAGAGTCCCCCAGATGTCTCAGTCCATTCCAGGGAAGCCTGTTTCCCCGGCACTGCCTCGACTTTCAAACCGAGGATCGACTGACACCACAGTGGCACGTGGGACATCACTGGGGGAAAGCCTCGTTGGAAAGCCTGGTGGGAAAGCGTCGTGGGAAAGCCTCATGGGAAAGCCTCGAGGGAAAGCCACAGATCCTATGATCCACGGGAAGGGAAGCGTGACACTGCTGCTACAGCTCGGGAGGAAAGCGCACGTGCATACCCCCACTGGAGACGAGGACTCACTCCCCTGGGGAGACTTCAGAAGTACCCCAAGAGCGTTGTCAGCACTGCAGAGGAATTCTCAGTTTCCGACACCGACTCCACACAAGGTCTTAGGGCCCGGCATCGATGGGAGAGGAATCCCGAGCGGCCCCCGAGCAAATCACATGGGGAGTGGTCTTTCCTGAGGCCACCAGAGCGGGTCCCTGAGGTCCCTGTCGTAAGTCGAGAGCACCTGCCGCAACTCGAGAAAATCGAGGAGGTTCTGCCCTCCAGGCGAGATGAGGCCCATTTCGGTGAGGCGTCTAGAGGCTAATCACACCTAATCTCTGGAACTTCCAAAGGGTCCTTCACACCCTTGCTGCAACTCAAGAATTTCCATGACATACCCGTCTCCACTCGAGAGGAAGCACAAGAGCTCCGCTCACATCCAGAGGAACCCCGTGTCCGCCTCGTAGCTCGAGAGGAGGGATCCTTTCCCTGTGTGGTTGGGAATGAATTCCCGGCGTTTCCATCGCATCTCAAGATGAGGCGCTCTCCACAGGAAAGGCGAGAGGAACTCAAGGGTCGTGCCACCATTCGCAGAGTCCCCCAGATGTCTCAGTCCATTCCAGGGAAACCTGTTTTCTCTGCACTGCCTTGACTTTCTAGCCGAGGATCGACTCACACCACGGTGGCACGTGGGACAGCCCTGTGGGAAAGCCTCGTGGGAAAGCCCCGTGGGAAAGCCTCGTGGGAAAGTCTCTAGGGAAAGCCACAGATCCCTTGATCCACGCGAAGGGAAGCGTGACACTGCTGCTACAGCTCTGGAGGAAATCGCACGTGCATGCCCCCACTCGAGACTACGACTGACTCCCCTGAGGAGACTCCAGAAGTACCCCAAGATCCATGTCAGCACTGGAGAGGAATCCTCAAGTTCCGGCACCGAATTCACACAAGGTCGTAGGCCCCGGCATCGACGGGAGAGGAATAACGAGAGGCCCCTGAGCAACGCGCATGTGGACTGGCCTTTACTGAGTCCACCAGAGCGGGTCCCTGAGGTCCCCGTCATAAGTCGAGAGCACCTGCCGCAACTCGAGAAAATCCAGGAGGTTCTCCCCTCCAGGCAAGATGAGGCCCATTTCCGCTGAGGCGTCTTGAGGCTAATCACACCTAACCTCTGGAACTTCCAAAGGGTCCTTCACACCCTTGCTGTAACTCAAGAAGTTCTCCGACATACCCGTCTGCACTCGAGAGGAAGCACGAGAGTCCCACCCACATCCAGAGGAGCCCCATTTCTGCCTCTTAGCTCCAGAGGTTGGATCCTTTCCGTGCGTTGTCTGGAAAGAATTCACGGAGTTCCCGTCGCAATTCAAGAGGAGGCGCTCTCCACAGGAAAGGCGAGAGGAACTCCAGTGTCGTGCCACCATTCGCAGAGTCCCCCAGATGTCTCAGTCCATTCCAGGGAAACCTGTTTCCCTGCACTGCCTCGACTTTCAACCCGAGGATCGACTCACACCACGGTGGCACGTGGGACAGCCCTGTGGGAAAGCTTCTTGTGAAAGCCTCGTGTGAAAGCCTCGAGGGAAAGCCACAGATCCCTTGATCCACGTGAAGGAAAGCGTGACATTGCTGCTACAGCTCGGGAGGAAAGCCCACGTGCATGCCTCCCCTCGAGACGAGGACTGACTCCCCTGGGGAGACCTCAGAAGTACCCCAAGATCCATGTCAGCACTGGAGAGGAATCCTTAGGTTCCGGCACCGACTCCACACAAGGTCTTAGGCCCTGGCATCGACGGGAGAGGAATCCCGAGAGGCCCCCGAGCAACTCGCATGGGGACTGGCCTTTCCTGAGGCCACCAGAGCGGGTCCCTGAGGTCCCCGTCTTAAGTCGAGAGCACCTGACACAACTCGAGAAAATCCAGGATGTTCTCCCCTCCAGGCAAGATGAGGCCCATTTCCGCTGTGGAGTCTCGAGGCTAATCACATCTAACATCTGGAACTTCCAAAGGGTCCTTCACACCCTTGCTGCAACTCAAGAAGTTCCCAGACATACCCGTCTCCACTTGAGAGGAAGCACGAGAGTCCCGCCCACATCCAAAGGAGCCCCGTTTCCAGTCTCCTAGCTCGAGAGGAGGGATCCTTTCCCAGCGTGGTCGGGAAAGAATTCCCGGCGTTCCCGTTGCATTTCAACAGGAGGCGCTCTTCACAGGAAAGGCGAGAGGAACTTCAGGGTCATGCCACCATTCCCAGAGTCCCCTGGATGTCTCAGTCCATTCCAGGGAAAACTGTTTTCCCTGCACTGCCTCGACTTTCAAGCCGAGGATCGACTCACACCACGATGGCACGTGGGACAGCCCTGTGGGAAAGCCTCGTGCGAAAGCCTCGAGGGAAAGCCACAGATCCCTTGATCCACGCGTAGGGAAGCGTGACACTGCTGCTACGGCTCGGGAGGAAAGCGCACGTGCATGCCCCCACTCGAGACGGGGACTGACTCCCCTGGGGAGACTGCAGAAGTACCCAAGATCCATGTCAGTAGGGAGAGGAACCCTCAGGTTCCGGCACCGACTCCACACAAGGGCTTAGGCCCCAGCATCGAAGGGAGAGGTATCCCGAGAGGCCCCCGAGCAACTCGCATGGGGACTGGGCTTTCCTGAGGCCACCAGAGCGGGTCCCTGAGGTCCCCGTCGTAAGTCGAGAGCACCTGCCGCAACTCGAGAAAATCCAGGAGGTTCTCTCCTCCAGGCGAGATGAGGCCCATTTCCGCTGAGGCGTCTCCAGGATATTCACCTTACCTCTGGAACTTCCAAAGGGTTCTTCACACCCTTTCTGCAACTCAAGAAGTTCCCCGACATACTGTCTCCCCTCGAGAGGAAGCACGAGAGTCCCGCCCACATCCAGAGGGGCCCCGTTTCCGCCTGCTACCTCGAGAGGAGGTATCCTTTCCCTTCGTGGTCGGGAAAGAATTTCCGGCGTTCCCGACCCATCTCAAGAGGAGGCTCTCTGTACAAGAAAGGCGAGAGGAACTCCAGGGTCGTGCCACCATTCCCAGAGTCCCCCAGATGTCTCAGTACATTCCAGGGAAATCTGTTTTCAATGCACTGCCTCGACTTTCAAGCCGAGGATCGACTCACAACATGGTGACAGGTGGGACAGCCCTGTGGAAAAGCCTCGTGGGAAAGCCTCGTGGGAAAGCCTCGAGGGAAAGCCGCATACCCCTTGATCCACGCATAGGGAAGCATGACACTGCTGCTACAGCTCGGGAGGAAAGGGCACAGTGCATGCCCCCACTCGAGACGAGGACTGACTCCCCTGGGGAGACACCAGAAGTACCCCAAGATCCATGTCAGCACTGGAGAGGAATCCTCAGGTTCCGGCACCGAGTCCACACAAGGTCTTAGGCCCCGGCATCGACAGGAGAGGAATCCCGAGAGGCCCCCGAGCAACTCGCATGGGGACTGGCCTTTCCTGAGGCCACCAGAGCGGGTCCCTGAGGTCCCCGTCGTAAGTCGAGAGCACCTGACGCAACTCGAGAAAATCCAGGAGGTTCTCCCCTCCAGGCGAGATGAGGCCCATTTCCGCTGAGGAGTCTCGAGGCTAATCACATCTAACATCTGGAACTTCCAAAGGGTCCTTCACACCCTTGCTGCAACTCAAGAAGTTCCCCGACATACCCGTCTCCACTCGAGAGGAAGCACGAGAGTCCCGCCCACATCCAGAGGAGCCCCGTTTCCGCCTCCTAGTTCGAGGGGAGGGATCCTTTCCCAGCGTGGTCGGGAAAGAATTCCCGGCGTTCCCGTTGCATCTCAAGAGGAAGCGCTCTCCACAGGAAAGGCGAGAGGAACTCCAGGGTCGTGCCACCATTCCCAGAGTCCCCCGGATGTCTCAGTCCATTCCAGGGAAAACTGTTTTCCCTGCACTGCCTCGACTTTCAAGCCGAGGATCGACTCACACCACGGTTGCACGTGGGACAACCCTGTGGGAAAGCCTCGTGGGAAAGCTTCGAGGGAAAGACACAGATCCCTTGATCCACGCGAAGGGAAGCGCGACACTGCTGCTACAGCTCGGGAGGAAAGCGCACGTGCATGCCCCCACTCGAGACGAGGACTGACTGCCCTGGGGAGAATCCAGAAGTACCCTCAAGATCCATGTCTGCACTGGAGAGGAATCCTCAGGTTCCGGCACTGAGTCCACACAAGGTCTTAGGCCCCAGCATCGACGGGAGAGGAATCCCGAGAGGCCCCCGAGCAACTCCCATGGGGACTGGCCTTTACTGAGGCCACCAGAACGGATCCCTGAGGCCCCTTCGTAAGTCGAGAGCACCTGCCACAACTCGAGAAAATCCAGGAGGTTCTCCCCTCCAGACGAGATGACGCCCATTTCCGCTGAGGCAAGTAGGGGGTAATCACACTTAAACTCTGGAACTTCCAAAGGGTCTTTCACACCCTTGCTGCAACTCAAGAAGTTCCCCGACATACCCGTCTCCACTCTAGAGGAATGGAGTGTCCCGCCCATATCCAGAGTGGCCCCGTTTCCGCCTGCTAGCTCGAGAGGAGGGTTCCTTTCCCTGCGTGGTCGGGAAAGAATTCCTAGCGTTCCCGTCGCATCTCAAGAGGAGGCGCTCTCCACAGGAAAGGCGAGAAGAACTCCAGGATCAGGCCCCATTCCCAGAGTCCCCAAGATGTCTCAGTCCATTCCAGGGAAACCTGTTTTCCCTGCGCTGCCTCGACTTTCAAGCCGAGGATCGACTCACACCACGGTGGCACATGGGACAGCCCTGTGGGAAAGCCTCGTGGGAAAGCCACAGATCCCTTGATCCTCGCGAAGGGAAGCGTGACACTGCTGCTACAGCTCGGGAGGAAAGCGCACGTGCATGCCCCCACTCGAGACGAGGACTGACTCCCCTGGGGAGACTCCAGAAGTACCCCAAGATCCATGTCAGCACTGGAGAGGAATCCTCAGGTTCCGGCACCGAATCCACACAAGGTCTTATGCCGGGGTCCAGCCCCGGTGGATCCAGGGAATTCGAAGGGTGGACGGCGTTGGTGTGGAAAGACTTGTTTATTTATTAATGTAAGATTACATTAGGAAACTATAGTGTAGTAAGAAGATTAAGTGGAGGAAGAGTGCTGAATAGCTTGGTTTTCCGCGGATGGCCAATAAAATTCCAGACAAGGAATTTGCACCACCTACGTTGGGCCACCGGCGCCCGCTTGAATATCTAAGGTGTGCCTCGCCTTAAGCTCCCTTTCATGCGGGTCTTAACAGCCAGGCCAAGTAAGTAGACCTGGCGAGCCTCCGCACTCCATGTGGAGATTCAGCCTGAAGTTATAGTAAAGAGCAGAGAGAAGGAAAGGTAGAGAAGAAGAAAGAGGGAGAAAGACACAGGGGGAGCCAGAGTCCCAAGAAACCAGGCTGAGAGACTAGTTCGAGAAGCTGGTCCGAGAAACTGGCCCCCGGCCCTGGCCTCCTCCTTTATTGTTCAGCAGGTCTTTTATACTTTTGATAATACATGGAAGATCAATGGATAACACAAAATTATGTAGTGTTCGCAACCCAGATTCTTTCTGTATATCATTTTGTATACAAAAGGTCTCAGGTAATTTACATTATCTTCTGGCCAAGAGGCTTGTTAACACTTTTTCGCTCTCTTCCTTAATGAATGTTAATTTTGTTTCCCCTGAAGTGTTTTTCTTTAATCTGCATCTCCTTAAAGCACTAAAGTTACATCTCTATAGAACAAAGGTGCAGTGGGTTATAACAAAGAAGGTACTTAACTCAAAGATCTAATGTTGCTAATACCAGGTCTACTACTTGTTTTTCACATACCAACTATATCTAAAAATAAAGGATATGAAAATTTGGCAGCAAGCATTGACCCAAAAAATGAAACTTTTAATCAGTCCTATTCTAAAGATTCTGACTCCTCGGAAGCTCCTGCATTCCTAGGATGTTTTAAGCTTCCTGTGCCTCCTGCGGTCAGGAGGCCTCAAACAATCACAAGCGCAGCTGTACGAGTTCTACAGGCAGGCTAGAAAGCCATCAGAGGGTTTTTGGATTGAAACACTCTTTCAAATGCCAGAAGACTAACGCCCTGAATTGACTTTTTCCAGAAAAGGTCAGAAGAGTGAAAAAGCAGAGCACAAAAAACCCGGCAGATTTTTGTTGGGGTACATGCTTAAAAATTTCCAGAGGGGTCCCTGAAGTCTTGAGCACGCCTTGCGTATGTCAGCTTCCTTCCTCATAACCTTGTCCACGGGCGGGCTTCCTCACACTGGGCTCCCCGGCAGCCTTAGGCCCCGGCATCGACGGAGAGGAATCCCGAGAGGCCCCCGAGAACTCGCTTGGGGACTGGCCTTTCCTGAGGCCACCAGAGCGGGTCCCTGAGGTCCCTGTCGTAAGTCAAGAGCACCTGCCGCAACTCGAGAAAATCCAGGAGGTTCTCCCCTCCAAGCGAGATGAGAGCCATTTCCGCTGAGGCGTCTCGAGGCTAATCACACCTAAACTCTGGAACTTCCAAAGGGTCCTTCACACCCTTGCTGCAACTCAAGAAATTCCCCGACATACCCCGTCTCCACCCAAGAGGAAGCACGAGAGTCCCGCCCACATCCAGAGGAGCCCCTTCTGCTCCTAGCTCGAGAGGAAGGATTCATTCCCTGTGTGCTCGTGAAAGAATTTCCGGCGTTCCCTCGCATCTCAAGAGGCGGCACTCTCCACAAGTAAGGCAAGCAGAACTCCAGGGGTCCGTGCCACCATTACCCAGAGTCCTCCAGATGTCTCAGTCCTTTCAGGGAAAACCTGTTTTCCGCTGCAACTGCTTCGTTTTCCCAGC